>NC_137032.1:9280009-9287509 GCF_032717465.1 Coenobita brevimanus
TAGATTAGCCAATACTTTACACTACAGAACCTTGTCATTCCTCACAGAAGTCATCTTCTTCTGGCCAGTGCCCTTCCCCTCTTAGAAACAGCACATGGGGGGAGGATACTGGCAGTATGCTTGTGGTAAAAAACAACTTGCCTTGAAATGCGTATGTGACGTGCCACATTAATTACAGTGTTTCCCTGTTGAAACAGCAGCAAGGCACGTGCCTTTTCTTCAGTTGTCAACTTCTTCCGTCTAGCAACCTGGAGTAAAATTAGAGTGGTAGGGAAATGAGGGAAATTGAGAGATAGCTTGGCTGGATCATTCAAATATTCCAACCTTCCTGGGAGACTACCAGGGCGTCACTAATGCCAGTCTCCACACACTCAGGATTGCCACAGCCAAATTTTATTTCACCCTAATTGTTTACCATTCTTACCCTAGAATGGCAAGTTATACTCTAAAGCTATATAATACGGGTGGATATAGAAAAATAAAAGAGTATGGGGTATATAAGGAAATTTTAATAACTAATTGCACAAAAAGTGCTATCAAAATAGAAATGCAATTCACAAGAAAGTGATACAGGAACAAAAATGCATTTCTAATTAAATGAATACAGTATTCACACTGCTGAACCATATCATTAAGGTTTTGAGAGTAATGTAACATAATGATATTCGGTATATATATATATATATATATATATATATATATATATATATATATGAACTTCATACAACCCTCACATTGATACTGATGTCAGAAGACTTTAAAACCATTGAACCACATATATCTTTCGGGTTTTGAAAATAACAGAGTGAAATAGTAATTTGTATCATCAGTTAACCTTTGACTTCGGCACAAGTGGCATTACTTTGACTAGTCTTAGTGAGGAAATCATTTTATCTTCAATACTGAAAGTGTCTGATGTCATGTTTTTATTATATAGGAAATATACCATGTGCATTAAACCATATAAATGTACATGGTACAGAGGAAACGGGGATCGTGTTGAAAGAAGCCTGATTGATTACGTGCTCGTAGAGAGATCGATGATGGGAATGGTTGCTGATAAGAGGGCCGTGAGAGGACGATGTGGAGGTCTGTCAGATCATATGATTGCGGTAAACAAGATCAAGCTGAAAGGAGTGTTGTGGATCAGGAGAGAGAGGAGCAGTCAAGGAGAAAGACTGAAAGTTGAGAAGCTGAAGATCAAAGAAATGGCAGATATTACACGACGAAAGTAGAGGAGGAATTAGAATCAGTGAACTGGAATGAAATGGATCTAGACAGCCTGTGGAATGCATACAGTGATTGCTTAGTCAGGAATGTTAAAGTGGTGTGTGCAATAATTAGACAGGAATTTGCTAGTTAATTATCGATCATTTAAATCAAGTAAAGATAAATAAGGATGTCAGCTAGATGTAGGCAATGCTACCACACACACACACACACACACACACACACACACACACACACACACACCTCTATCCCCGTCTCTAACTCCCGATCTCTCTCTTTCAGAATAATTCTTACTCACTACGTTATTATTTCGTAAAAGTATGTTATTTTCAGTTTAAAGTAATGGAAAAAAAACATTGCTATTGTAAAAATAGCCTTTAAAAGAAAACCCCAGTTCATTTTTACTTTCATTTTCTTACTTATCTTAAATTGGTATAATTGAAAATATAATAAATATATATGTATCAATGGTAGGTCACATTTTTTTGGCCTTTTATATGCATATGTTACTTTCAGTAGGTATACTAGGTAACATTGTAAAAGAACATTTGTTACATTATACAGTAAATAGCTTTTTCCTGTACATTCGGCTCTAAGCTTCATTAAAGTGACACCGACATGTTATGTTTTTTTTTTTTTTTCTATATAAGTATATACTGACATTACTGGTACACAACATAACCACTCAGACTGACTAATATTATCAAAACAGTGTATAGTGTATTGCTATATCACAGATTTTTGTTAACCTTTCCTTCGTGTACCTTTTTCTTATCGAAAGTAGCGGTAGCGGGAGCGCCGCTACATTTCGTATCAAGTAGCGAAACCATTAGCGCCACTACTTTCTCGAGATAGTAACGGGAATGGGAGCGCCGCTACTTTTTATTTGTAGCGTTCCCGGCATTGGTTCAGTTGAAATATGAACTGAGTATAATGAGAGCAAGAAGCACCTAAAGAGAATAGTGAAGAGGAAAAAGATGGAGGTAAATGATGATCTGGGAAGAAAAATGAATGCGAACTACTCTGAAAATAGGAAGTTGTTCCGGAAAGGGGTGCGGAAAAGTAGAAGTGAAAGCGGAAATAAATGTGATGGTATGAAGGATGCCGGTAGTAGATTATTAACCCATGGAGATGAAGTAAGGACCAGGTGGAAAGAATATTTTGAACGCCTGATGAATGGCAATAGAGAGAGAGCAGACTTGCTGTAAACATGATTGGTTTGGGGGGTGTGCAGAGAAGGAATGCTGTGCCAGGAGATCTGACACTCACACAGGTGAAGAGTTCTGTGAAGCAGCCGAAAAATGGGAAAGCAGCTGAGGTTGACGAGGTGTATGCAGGGATGCTTAAGTGTAGTGGAGAGAGTGGAATGAAGTGCTTGTTGGAGATATGTAAAAAGGCATGGATGAGTGAAACTGTGCCTGCAGAATGGAAAAGGGCTGTAATTGTACCCTTGTACAAAATTAAAGGTGAGCGATTTGAGTGCAAGAATTATCGTGGCATAAGTTTACTGAGTGTGGTAGGAAAGGTATATGGAAGAATTATTATAGAGAAAGTAAGACAGACATCAGAATCCTAGTGAGTGATGAACAGGGTGGCTTTAGGAGTGGCGGAGGATCTGTGGATCAAATATTTACAGTGAGACAGATAGCCGAGAAGGCTTGTGAGAAGGACCATAAGGTGTTTATGGCATTCATGGATCTGGAAAAAGCATACGACAAAGTAGACAGAGAGGGATTGTGGAAAGCTTTGCGCTTGTACGGTGTAGATGGTAAACTGCTAGGTGCTGTCAAGAGTTTTTATAATTGCAGTGAAGCATTTGTATGGGTTAATGGGCATATAAGTGAATGGTTCACGATCAGTGTGGGCGTACGATCAGTGTGTGCGTACGATAAGGTTGTGTGATGTCCCCATGGTTGTTCAATATGTATATGGATGGGGTGATCAGAGAAGTAAAAACACAAGTAATGGAGAGAGGGATGGCTTTAGTAATAAATGGTGATGGATGGAATATCTCAAATTTGTTGTATGCTGGTGATGCAGTACTGCTTGCAAGTACCAGGCAAGAACTTGGTAGGCTATTGCAGAGTTTTGCTGATGTCTGTGAGCGTTGTGCCTTGAGAGAAAATGTAGAATAAAGTGATGGTTATTGAGAGAGAAGGTGACTCCAAGTATGATGTTACATTGAATGGAGAGAGACTGGATTTGGTGAGAGAGTTCAAATACCTAGGTACAGTGATAGAAAAGAGAGGAAAATGTGCAAAAGAAGTGGAGAGTAGAGTGACACAAGGAAGAAAAGTTGCTGGTGCAATGAAGGCCTTGTTAAGAAACAGAGGCTTGAGCGCTGCAGCTGCACGAGGCTTACATGAGGGAGTGTTAGTGCCAACTTTAACATATGGATGTGAGACTATGGTGTGGCATGAAAATGAAAAGTCAAGAGTAAGAGCAGTGGAGATGGGACTGCTGAGGAATGTATGTGGAGTACACAGGGTCAATAGGATACAAAATAATGTGATTCATGAAGGGTGTGGAGTGAGAAAGTCGGCAGAAACTAGAATCAAAGAGAGTGTACTGAGATGGTATGGTCATGTGGAGAGAATGGTTATCAATAGAGTGGTGAAAAAGGTATAACTGAGCGAATTTGAAGGAGGGAAGAGGCGAGGTAGGCCAAGGAGAAGGTGGAGAGATATGGTGGATGAGTGTGTGAGGAAGAGAGGTTTGGAAGTCGGTGAGGCTACGGAACTGACAAGAGATCGAGCTGGCTAGATGAATGTTATGAGGACAAGTGCATGGTCAGGGATTTTGGCACCTCTTTTTAACTTGGAAGAGTCCGGATTGACTCAATCGGATACGTTTATGTGAAGCTACAGGACTTGATGAATGTTTCTGGCGTATGTGATAGAGCCAGGATTTTGAGAGCTTGAATGATGAGTGAATGGAATCGTGGCCTGTTGGATTGGGCAGATTTGGGCTGTCTGGACATTGCTACTCCTCACCCTCCACTTGGGTGGGAAGGGAGGTCCGGACGATGATGATGATGATGATGCATTAAACCACAGAATGTTTCATTTCTGAGTCTGAGGAGTCGTTGTCAGCCTTACTTTACAAAAAAAAGAAAAAAAAAAAAAAAAAAAAAGAGAAGAAAAGAAAGAAATGGAAGTGATAACAAGACAGAGACCACTACCTTTAAATTGGGTAACTAGGGAGGTTGGCAGTATCTCTTTTGTTAAACACAATAGCCCAGCACTGCATGCATGGTGTTTGACCTGTCAGTTCCTAAGTGCTGAGATGGAATCCCCTAGAAAATACGGAATACGCCCCTAATATTCCCAAATTCCCATAGATTGTGCATATTTTAGGGTTACCCTAACTTTTACCGAAAATAGGGTCTGATTCCCTCAAATCGAGGTATTTCACACTAAAGCGGAAACACTGTGCACACTGAGCGGAAATGCAAGGGTATATCAAGTTGCCAGACGTACGATCAGTTTAACTAAGTTAATGGAATGCATGTCACACAATTTTAAACCTAATACAGACTCTTATGTCAAGATTTCTATTGTATATATTATGTCAAGGTTTCTGTTGAGGCCATTGTAAGGGGTGGCCACAAACAAATCGCCTCCATGTAGCCAGCTCACACCCCCCCTCTCTCGTATACCTCTCCACTCCATCCCTTCATCTCATCCTTGGCCTCCCCTTCCCTCTCCCCCCCTCCACCTCACTCACATACACTCTTCTCGTCAGTCTCTCACGCTCCGTCCTCTCCACATGGCCAAACCACCTCAGTGTGTTTCTCCTAATGCTTCCCATCAAATCCACACCACAACACTCCTTGTCAGTCTGCCTCTCCACGTGACTCCACATGCTCCTCTCAAATAACTCATTTCCACTGCTCTCACTCTTGACTTCTGTCCCTCTGACAAGGTCCAAGCTTCACATCCACACGTTAGAGTTGGTATCACAACACTGTCATGTAGTAGCTTTTTCACTTCCATGCTCACTTCCCTGTCTCTTATCATTGCTTTCAAGGAACCAGCAACCTTTCTTCCCTGTTGCACCCTTTCAAGCACTTCACCCTCTTAACTTTCATCCTTACTCATCACACTACCCAAGTACTTAAATGCACTCACATTTTCCTTTTCCTCCTCATCCAGCCTCACTGGACTTTCCCTGACATCACTTCTCTCGAAGACCATAACTTTCCTCTTCCCTACATTCACCTTTAGTTTCCGTTTCTTACACACTCTCCCAAACTCATCCACCAAGCCTTGGGGCTCCCCATCATCTTCATTAAATAACACAATATCATCTGCAAACAACAGCACAGGGAGTTTCCAAACACTGTCCTCTCTCACTAGGTCCGCTCCAACATCCACTGCCCTACCTTGTATCTCTTTTATAACCCCATCCATATATGGACTGAACAACCATGGAGACATGACACATCCTTGTTTCAATCCAAACTTCAAATAGAAAAATTCTTTCAGTTCACTCTTCATACACACTGCCACAGTAGCACCCTCATACACACTTTTCACGGCCTTCAACAACTTCCCATCTACTCCATATATATATATATATATATATATATATATATATATATATATATATATATATATATATATATATATATATATATATTCTTAATACTCTCCACAATCCTTGCCCACCCACCCCGTCATATGCTTTCTCCAAATCCATGAAGGCCGCATACAACTTCTTTCCCCTCTCTAGAAACGTTTCCACTGAATATCTGAGAATGAATATCTGATCTACATAATCTCTTCCCTTTCTAAAACCTCCCTGTTCTTCAACTCATTCCTCTGTTATTTCCCTAACTATGTCAATAAGTATCCTACCAGATACTTTTCCTATTACACTAAGAAGACAAATGCCCCTATGATTATCACACACTTCTTTTTCCCCTTTTCCTTTGTACAGGGGAATAATTATACCTGACTTCAAATCCTCTGGGACTCTACCTTCCTCCCATGCCAATCTGCACATCTTCCCCATCCATTCTACTACTATCTCTCCCCCATGCTTCAGCATTTCACCACACACTCCATCAATTCCTGGGGCTATTCCAATTTTTACTTTCTTATTGCTTCCACAACTTCCAATTTACTGATTTCTTCCTCTCTTCTTACATCCCTCCTTCCCCTAGCCATTCCCCAGCCACTTGCATTACTTTCATTCTCTTTGTTCAACAATTCCTTAAAGTGTTCTCTCTATCTGCTCACTTTCTCTCCATTCTCCACTAGTAATCTACCATTTTTATCTTTCTCTCCCAAGCTAACTTCTTTGGAACCCTGTCTAACCCTCTTTTCCTCTTTCCAGAACATTTTCTTACATTCCCTCCACTTTACACTCAAGTTCCTTCCCAATTCCTCATCCACCCTCTTCTTACTCTCTCTTACTAATCTTTTCACCTCTCTCTTCCTCTCTACATATAACTCTCTCTTCCGTCTCCCAACTTCTTCCATGCCTCTGTTTCTCATCCACTCACTATATACTTTCTTTTCTTGTGCCGCAGTCTCTCACCTCTTCAGTCCACCATGCTGTTCCCTGCATCCCTTTTCGTCTTCTCTTCACCCCATACACCACCTCACATGCTGAAACAGACTTCTTCTGTGAGTATCTTGCACACACCTTCCACGTCCCCCATCTGCTCCAATCTATATTTACCCAATCGCTCCCCCACTTCCCTCTTATATTCTGCCTTTTTTCCATCCTCCTGTAACTTTTCCACCCTCCTTGTATGTACTACTTCCTCCTGTCCTTCCCCTCTTCTATTTCTTCATTTTATTTGGACTTTAATTCTGACCATCACCAAGTGGTGTTCCGAAAGTCCACTACCTCAACCTCTACATACTCTTGTATCTATTACACACCTTTTCATTCTTTCATCCACACACACAGTAATCAGTCATTGCTTTCCTTTCATTCAGTTTACCACCCAACCTTCTCATCACTCGGTATGTATACCTGTTGATCATTTTGTGCCTGAAGAGGGTATTAGCTATCATCAATCCCCTCCCGGCACAAATGTCCACTAAAGCACTGCCATTCTCACCCATCTCTGCAGACACACCCCACTTACCAACTACTTCATCCACCTTCACATTCCCTACTTTTCCATTCAAATCTCCAATCAAAAACACTCTCATTCCTTTCAAACTTTTCCATGCACGCTTCCACATTTGTCCAGAACTCTTCTCTCACTCTGCTTACACGATCTTGCATTGGCACATACACGCACACAGTCCC
>NC_137032.1:9290009-9322509 GCF_032717465.1 Coenobita brevimanus
GAGTCCTTTATTCTCCCCGTACCATTAACTTTACGTAAAGTATGGTCTAAATCGGACAAAACCTTTTATCTGATATTGCCTTGTGACTTTCACCGTTGACCTGTTGTTTTCAAAAGCTGAAGATTATTCTCATGGTTACCTTCTATACGTCCACCATGTTTGGTCCAAATTAGATCAAAAGATTGAGAGATATTTCGTTTACACAGACCTATGGCTCGAACTTCTGACCTTCCCTGTGGCCTTGACCCTTGAATGAAAATTTTCAACATTTCCTCACCCTGTTCTTGATATAAACCATTACACCAAGTCTGGTTTGAATGGAGAATAAGTGCTTAAGTCAATTTTGCTAAGTCAAATTTTGATCTAGCCCTGTGACCCTAACCTTTATATCTTGTTCTAAAAACAATTGGTCAACCCTTTGGCTAAGCCTCGAACATTCTAAGTTTGGTTATAAGAAGATGAAAACATCTTGATTTATTTTGTTCACACACACACACACACACACACACACACACACACACACACACACACACACACACACACACACACACACACATTCGGGAAAACATAATGCCCCCTCTTATATGGGTAAAGTTAACTGAATGCTCGAAATATGTTCGATTTTTAAGCTTGCTAACGTAACCAAAGTAATGGAAGGTGGTCTGAAAAGAGTGAAAAAAATATCAAAGTGCTGGCATTTATAGACATGATACTCCCCATCCCTGTAATAAACGCTGATTAAATGTTAAAACAGAGTTCCCATACTTAAACTAGTGTGAAACACGTTTTCGCGCATAACGAGGGAGTAAGAGCATTTTACTTATTGCAAATTGAACAATGTTATGGTCCGATAATGGTTTTATGAATCATTTTTAGATAAACAGTTATTATGTTAAGTAAATAGTTATTAGCCTCTGGAAAACGTAACGGTCAATCCGGGCGGGGCCGCTCATTCTAATTTTTCGTCCATACACGGACAGAAAGCTTCGGTCGTTCTATCTGTCTATCTACTGCCAGACTCCATAATCCCGTAAGGGGTGGCCATTTAACTTTGACTTATTTGTTTTACGGGGAAGGGCACTAATCCACCACCAACCCACTTGTTGACACGTAGGGAGCTCGTATGGTTTGGTTATATGGTTAACACCCAGGGTTGTTAATAGTTTCTTGACTTACAGAAAACCATTTGGCTTGTCACTCAATTAAAGCCACCTGTAAAGGAAAGAAGACCAATAAGAAGTGACAGGAAGGATGGGAGAAATAGGAAGAGAGGAAGGCAGGCACAGAAAAAGAAAGATAAAGGATAAGGAAGAAGTAGGCAGCACTACAAGCTTCGGTCGTTCGCTCGTACTAAATGTGTGTTTTGATGTTATGATATTAATAGTATAAAACCCATTACCAGGGCCAAATAAAAAAAAAACAAGAATTTTTGACTAAAGAACGATGGTTCCAACTTTAATGTGAACTGGTGAAGAAATGAAGAACGGGCACCAAAATAACAAGGGAAAGGAAGAAAGAAATGGAAAAGAAAGAAAGGAAAGAAACTGAACAAATACACAATAGCCCCCTTCATAATGAGGGGATCACAAGTAATTGGGTGTCACGATATGGAAAGGATTATTGACGACAGAGAGATGAGAGAGAATGAGGTAGAAAAACCATGCTTTAGTAATGGAAAGTGTTGATTAGACGACGTGGCTTCATTAAGAGTCCACTTAATTTGCCGATGGGAAACCTTGAAATAAATTCAAAGCATATCTGTACAGTACATATATTTAGTTTATTACTACATGTCTACTATACGGGTAAAGAACTTTGAAATCGAGGTAAGAGCGATCAGCGATGAAAGTTAAAAAAGCAGAAAGGGAGAAAGAATCAGGAAATGAAAATGAATTGAGAGAGAAAGAGAGAGAGAGAGAGAGGGAGGGAGGAAATGCTAATACTGAGACTCAGCCATACAATTCCAGGAGCCACTAATTCTGCCGTCTCAGAGTATTAACACTGAACTCCGATGAAACCTCTCATATTCTTCATGCACGGTTTCTGTGGGTGTGGGTGCTGGGAGAGGATGAGGGTGTCTGTGGGTGTGGGTAGTGGGTGAGGGTGAGGGTTTCTGTGGGTGTGGGTAGTGACTGGGTGAAGATGAGTGTTTCTGTGGGTGAGGGTTTCTGTGGGTGTGGGTAGTGGGTGACGGTGATGGTTTTTTCAGACTCTGGGTACTGGGTAGGGTTGAGGGTTTCTGTGGGTGTGTGGGTGTGGGTACTGGGTGCGGGTGAAGGTTAATGTGGCTATGTAAGGGGTGCCTGTGAGTACGAGTAATGGGTGAGGAACTCAGGATATCAATATCTGTGGGCTTGCAGATGAGGTAAGGGTTTCTGACACTATGGGTTCAGTAAGATTTCTCACGTTCAGTGTTACAGCGGAGTTCTAAGTATTTGAATTACATCATTATCATCATAGTAATAGTCTATCCATCTATATACCGAGGCTGCTTTCCCCAAAAGAATGGGGGGAGCCGAGACAGGACGACACAATCCCAATTCACTGACACACACACACACACACACACACACACACACACACACACACACACACACACACACACACACACACACACACACATTTACTCGAACTTAGCTCCAAGGGGAAAAGGGACAGATCCTCACCGCACCACACCACACGCAGGTCAACTGCACAGTGCAATCAGCGATATCCGCGGCAGGGCCGACGGCAAAGCTGGTTTACCTCTGCCACATCATAATGGACCCATTCTCTTACCTACACCTAACCTGATCAGCTGATCATATCAAATGCTGGAGAATATTTCCCCGGGGCCGCATCACCATATATTCATTCACAATTTCTCTCCAGTCATTCCTGTCACACGCAGCCACTCTTCCTTGCTTTACAGACATCCCCCTTGCATCTAATGCTCTCTTCACACTGTCCCTTCATCCTATTCGTGGTCTTCCTCTTAGCCTTACACCTCGCACATCTGATCGAGTTATCTTTCTCACCAATCGCTCTTCATCCATTCTCTCCATATGCCCAAACCATCGCAACACTTTCTGTTCAACTCGTTCAGCCATCTCCCTCATAACTCCAGTTCACCTTTGCACTTCATCATTTCTCACTCGATCCATACGCGTCACTCCAAACATACTTTTCAGACACCTCATTTCCATTATATTCAAAATCTTCCTTTCTGCTACATCCATATTCAGTAATAATAATAATAATAATAATAATAATAATAATAATAAATACATTAATAATAATAAAAATAATAATAATAATAATAATAATAATAATAATAATAATAAAAATAATAATAAATACATAGGCTGCAGGGGCAAACATTTGAATTAGAATTTGTTTTTTTCTTTCTCTTTCATCCTGCTTGCGACATTAGTGCACTAATCTCGCAATTAGGAGTTAGGTAGGAAGAGGAAATTTTCCCATTCAGGCTGTGACGAGTAGGGAAATGGAATTTCCAAGGGTATAACAGTATACATGTCTCGACTCTTTCACTTCTTGATCAGACTCTCTGTAGATGGGTTCTGCATAGCCTGAACTGTAAGGGAAATCAAGAATTCAAGCTCTAACATGTGTTTTTCTCCAACCCAATGAACAGTGATGTGTTTTGTATTCTCTCTACTGTAGAAATGAGTCATTCGTTGGGCACTACAGTAAATTCATATATTTATCTTCTCAGTCACACACACACACACACACACACACACACATACACACACACACACACACAAACACACACGCACGCACGCACGCACGCACGCACTCAGGCACGCACGCACGCACGCACACACACACACACACACACACAAGGCACCGAGGAGAGCAGACGCTTGCCGTCATCGCTCCATAAACGGCCAACTTGGCCAGTGGCATTACCTAAATTAGAATCTTTATATGAGTCAAGCTCTGTACCAGGTTATACTAAATGGTGTTCTAATAAATAAAAAAAAGTTTTAAGCAAGACTTGTTCAATCAGAAAAGAAAACAAATTAGAGTAAGAATGTGCACAATCAGCTGATCGTTTGTTTAGTCTGCAACATGTAAGTACCATATGTGCTTTTAGTACTGCAACATGACCACATACTTTAGTAATGCAAATTTGGAAAAGAAAAGGGATAAAGGTAGAAAGCAGGACGATGATTTCTACCAAGAACTGGTTGAAATGGAGACACACAATAAACTGGTAGAACGAGTACACAGGCTAGAGACTGCTTTTCAAAATGGGATTGATGAAATTAAGAAACAGATGCACTTGCAAAAGGAAGAAATAGAAAAATTAAGAAAGGAAGTCAACAAGAAAGACATAACCATAGATGAGCTGACAGTAGAACTGGGTTCACTTAAGAGAAAAATTAGTGAAATGGCAAGCACAGTAGTCAACCACGAGAGTATTATGGAAGAGTTCAAAAATGATACAGAGACAATTAGGCAAGTAAGCAGTCTGATAGACCAGAGCAGTGATATTGAGGAGAAGATAATACAGGTGAATGAAGCTGTGCAAAGCTACAAAAATGATGCGGAAACCACTTATGCTGAAATGGTGAAAGTAAAGAAAGACTTAGAAACAAGGGTGGAAGAAAAAAGCATTAAAAAGAAAGTGAAAAGAATAATCCAAAACAATCCTAAGTTAGTCAGAGATTCAGTAGATATCAACAAATCTATAGTAATCACTGGTATAGAAGAGAAAGAAGTAAAAAACAAGATCTTAAGAGACAAAAAGGAGATGGCAAATGTAATGAGCATATTGAAAGAAGTATCAGAGGAAATCTGTAGTAAAGACATAGAGGAACACAAAAGGTTAGGGAAATACGAGAGAAACAAGTCAAGACCCTTAAAGGTAACCTTCCAGAGTGTAAACACCGTGGAGCAGATACTAAAAATGCAAAGAATCTTATGGAAAAAGAAGAGTTAAAAAATATATGGATAAAAAGATGGCTAACACAAGAGGAACTGGAATTACTGAAAGAGAAGAGGGAGGAAGCAAAAACAAAAAATGAGGGAAGGTCAGAGGAGAAGAATACATTTTTTTTACAAAGTAATAGGATTGCAGGTACGAAAGTGGTACATAAACAGGAGGGAATAAAAAGGAGGAAGGTAGTAGAACCAAGTCATGACAAGTATATAAACAAGATGATTAAGTTGATGTGCTCAACTGTGGATGGAATGGTATCTAAATTATTAGAGATGAATGATTATGTCAGAGAAAATGAACCACACATAATATGCCTAACTGAAACAAAATGAACACCAAGGCTCTCAATTGACATCCTAACCTTAGAGGAATATAATATATGGAGAAGAGATAGGAACTTAAAAAAAAGGAGGAGGAATTATAATATTAACTAAAAAAAATCTAAAAGTCAAAGAAATAGAACTAGATATACCCTCACAAGTAGAACTGATTGCAGTAGAGATCAATACATCTGAAGGGAAAGTAACTGTAGCCAATTTGTACATGCCACCCAAGTCAAACACATGGGAAAGAGACGAGAATGAGGACCCGGCAGAGCATACAATTCAGAGTTTGAGATCATTACTACACAAAATGGAAGAGAAATCGGAAAGAATTATACTAACTGGAGCTTTTTCATACAAATATAAATTGGAATACTCTAGATATAATAAGCCAAGAAAGCTGTTGGGACCCAAAGCTCCTGGATCTTGTGCAAGAGTTTTTCCTAACGCAACATGTAAGGGAAAGCACCAGAAAAAGAGGACTCGATGTACCCACAATGCTAGATCTCATATTTACTAGGCAAGAAAACGATATTGACAATATAATATACCACCCTCCATTCGGCAAAAGCGACCATGCAGTACTAAATTGCAACTTCAGGATAGCATATGACATAGTTAACAGCAATGAAAGTTACAAAAAGAGCCTAAACTATAAAAAGGGAAACTATCATGACCTAAAGAAGTACATCTTAGAAATTGATTGGGGAAAGGAGCTTTGAGGACAAGATTTAAATGCTATATATAAAAAATTCTGTGAACTTTATGAAATAGGAGTCCAGAAGTACATCCCAAAGCACAAAGAAACAGAAAAGAAAATAAAGAAATGGTTCAATACAGAATGTAAAAGATCAAAAGAAAAAAGAGATTTGTTGTGGAAGAGATACAGAAGACACAATAGTGAAAGGGCATATAATAATTACAAACAGGCAAGAAACGATTATACAAGAATAAGGAGGGAAGCCCAAAAACAGTTTGAGGAGGATATCATAAATAAAAGTAGTGATCAACCGAAGCTATTTTACAGATACATCAGAAGCAAAACCAAAGTAAAAGATAAAATACAATCCATTACGGACGAGGGAATCACCTATACACATAAGAAGGATATTTGTAAAGCACTAAACAAGAAATTCCAATCAGTTTTTACAGAGGAAAAAAATTATGTGGAACATGCATGCCCACACATACTACCAGATATACAAACATCAGAAAAATAATACAGGAGGAGCTAAGTAAATTAGACAAAGGAAAAGCAAATGCACGAGAATGTGCAAAGGAATTAAGTCAACCATTATTTTAAATTTTCAAGAATTCCTTGAGTCAAGGTAAACTACCTGATATTTGGAAGAAAGCAAACATTATTCCATTATTCAAGAAAGGGAATAGACAAAATCCACTCAGCTACCGACCAGTATCACTAACCAGTGTTGTAAGCAAGGTATTAGAAAAGTTTATAAGAAAAGCTTGGGTAAATCATCTAGAAGAACACAATATGATAACAGAAAGACAGTTTGGTTTCGTAAAAGGAAAATCATGTGTTACTAATCTGTTGAGCTACTATGACAGAGTAACAGACACATTACAGGAAACAGAAGGATGGGTGGAAAGTATCTATTTAGATTTCAAGAAAGCATTTGACACAATACCACACCAATGACTTCTATGGAAACTGTACCATCAAGGAGGAATTCGAGGCAAACTGTATTTGGATGCAAGATTTTCTCATAAGAAGAGAAATGAAAACAGTACTAAGGGGAAATTACTCACCATGGAAAGAAGTGACTAGTGGAGTACCACAGGGCTCAATGCTGGCATCAATCATGTTTTTAGTGTATATAAATGATATAGACAATAACACTGGAAAAGAAAGCTATTCAAATATGTTTGCAGATGATGCAAAAGTACAAAGGAGAATTACTAACACAGACTCTTGTAAAGAGCTACAAGAAGAATTAAATAAACTTCATGAATGGAGTAATACATGGCAAATGGAATTCAGTATGGACAAATGTCATGTAATCAAGTTTGGTAAAAGTGGAAAAAGACCTGATTGGGATTATACATTAGGAAATAAAACCCTAGACACATCAGAAAAAGAGGAGGACCTAGGTGTGATTATCAAGAACAGACTATCTCCGGCTGACCACATCAGTGAGAAGGTACGGAACATGTATACACTGCTTGCAAATATGAGAATAGCATTCACATACATAAATGAAGACATGCTAAGAAAGATAATAACATCATTCATCAGACCAACCCTGGAGTATGCATTAGTAGTCTGGAGTCCTCATCTCAAAAAACACATAGGCAAGATTGAAACAGTTGAAAGGGCCGCTACAAGATGGATACCAAGCTTAAGGGATCTAAGCTACGAAGAAAGGCTTAATAAACTGAATCTACCAACACTACAGGAGAGAAGGAAAAGAGGTGACATGATTATGTTATATAAATGCATATCAGGGAAGGAGAAAATAGACATAAATGATCACTTAACCTGTGGGGAAGCATCAGCAAGAGGACACTGCAAAAAACTGCATAAGAGAGAGGTGATAAAGACGTAAGGAAATTTAGTTTCCCAAATAGAGCAATTGATCAGTGGAATGAACTACCGAATGAAATAGTGTGCGCCAAAACAATTCGCAATTTTAAGGATATGTACGATAAAGATGGTTTAAGACACGGGACAGTATGAGCTTGACTCATTCTTGTAAAGATACAATTAGGTAAGAACAATTAGGTAAGAACACACACATACTCATGCACGGACACGCACGCGAGAATGATTTTTTTATCTGTATTTTTTCCGATCTCACATACTACTGGTATTACCATGCCGATCTAAGAAATCTAATAAAAAATTACATTAACTTTTTCGAACATTCGAGCCATTGGGTAATTATGGATTGGAACATATGGGGGACGTGGAAGGGTTGTGCAAGATATTCACAGAAGAAATCTGTGCAGCATGTGAGGTGGTGTGTGGGATGAAGAGAAGACGAAAGGGGGTGCAAGGAACAGCATGGTGGAATGAAGAGATGACAGAGGTTGTGGCACAAAAGAAGAAAGCTTACAGTGAGTGGATGAGAAACGGGGGCGTGGAAGAAGCTGAGGGACAGAAGAAGAAGAGAGGTGAAAAGATTAGCAAGAGAGAGTAAGAAGACGGTGGATGAGGAATTTGGAAGGAATTTGAGTGTAAAGTGGAAGGAACGTAAGAAAATGTTCTGGAAAGAGGTAAAGAAATTCAGACAGGGTGCCAGAGAACTTAGTTGGGGAGTGAAAGATAAAAATGGTAAATTACTAGTGGAGAAGAGAGAAAAAGTGAGCAGATGCAGAGAACATTTTAAGGAATTGCTGAACATTGAGAATGAAAGTAATACGAGTATAAGTGGTTGGGGAATGACTGGGAGAAGGAGGGATGTGAGAAGAGAGGAAGAAATTGGTAGGATGGGAGTTGTGCAAGCAATGATGAAAGTTAAAACGGGGAAAGCCTCAAGAACTGATGGACAGTGTGGTGAAATGCTGAAGCATGGGAGAGTGATAATAGAAGAATAGATGTGGAAGATGTGCAGCTTGGCCTGGGAGGAGGGAAGAGTCCCGGAGGATTGGAAGTCAGGTATAATTATTCCCCTGTACCAATGAAAAGGGGAAAAAGAAGTGTGGGGTAATCATAGAGTCATTTATCTTCTTAGTGTAATAGGAAAAGTATATGGTAGGATATTTATTGACAGAATCAGGGAAATAACAGAGGAATTAATTGGAGAAGAACAGGGAGGTTTTAGGAAGGGAAGAAGTTGTGTAGATCAGATATTCATTCTTAGAACTTTGGTGGAACAATTTCTAGAGAAGGAAAAAAAGTTGTATGTGGCCCTCATGGATTTGAAGACAGCATATGACAGGGTGGATAGACAAGGATTGTGGAAAGTATTGAGAATATATGGAATAGATGGGAAGTTGTTGAATGTTGTGAAGAGTGTATGAGGGTGCTAAGGCTGCAGTACGTGAGGATAGTGAAGAATGAATTTTTCTGTTTGAAGGTTGGATTGAAGCAAGGATATGTCATGTCTCCGTGGTTGTTCAATCTGCGTATGGATGAGGTTATAAAAGAAATACAAGGTAGAGCAGTGGATGTTGGAGCGGCCCTAGTGAGAGAGAGCAGTGTTTGGAAACTCCCTGTACTGTTGTTTGCAGATGATACCGTGTTGTTAAGTGAAGACGAAGGGGAGCTGCAAGGCTTGATGAATGAGTTTGAGGGAATGTGTAAGAAATGGAATCTAAATGTGAATATAGGGAAAAGTAAAGTTATGGTCTTTCAGAGAAGTTAAGTCTGTGAATGTACAGTGAGGTTGGATGAGAAGGGAAATGGAAAATGTGAATGCGTCTGTATACTTGGGTAGTGTGATGAGTAAGGATGGAAGTTTAGAGGGTGAAGTGCTTGAAAGGATACAACAAGGAAGAAAGGTCCCTGGTTCCTTGAAAGCAGTGATAAGAAACAGGGAAGTGAGCATGGAAGTGAAAATGTTACTACATGGCAGTATTGTGATACCAACTCTAACGTATGGAAGTGAAGCTTGGACCTTGTTGGAGGAGACAGAAGTCAAATGAAAGCAGTGGAAATGAGTTTTTTTGAGAGGAGCATGTGGAGTCACATGGAGAGACAGACTGACAAATGAGGAGGTGAAGGACCGTTGTGGTGTCGATGTGGATGTGATAGGAAGCGTTAGGAGAAACACGCTGAGGTGGTTTGGCTATGTGGAGAGGATGGAGGGTGAGAGACTGACGAGGAGAGTATTTGTGAGCTAGGTAGCGGGGGGGTAGGGGGAGGCCGAGGATGAGATGGAGGGAAGAAGTGGAGAGGTATATGAGAGAGGGGTGTGTGAGCTGGGAGCAGAGCAATGAAATGACGGAGGACAGGGCGACATGGAGGCGATATATTTGTGGCCACCCCTTACGGGATTACGGCTTCAGGCAATAGATAGATAGAAAGATAGAATATTTTGTCCTGGCTTGAGTATAATGATAAATGTGTCATCGTAGAAAATAGGTGTAGAAATTAGTTTGGATGCGAAGCTCTGACAGACATGATATTCCTCCGCCTCCACACAATGAAGCTCAGGGCGTGTTTTTCTCTACTTAATATTCCCCTTCGTGTGAGGGTACAAGAAGGAGACGTTAACACTCTCAGGCTGCTAAGGCACTCTCAGCTTAATAACAATATATGATGGACAATAGAAAAATTCTGAAGAAGACGTGGTCATGAGAGAATTAAAGCAAGTTACTTAATATCATATTGTTGGGAAAATACCTTTATTCTGTGTCAGCTAATACCACCAGATTATATTCAGCTGAGAATGAATGTATATGAGCTTCCGGGTGCTAAAGATGTTATATGAGGTGAAATGCTGAGACTAAAACAGATGCAGGTAGTATTACCCATTCCCCTGCACACACACACACACACACACACACACACACACACACACACACACACACACACACACACACACACACACACACACACACAGTTCCTTAGCGCTGCTTAATATTCCCATGTTGGTGTGGATGCAACAAGGGAGAACTTAATGTGCATCTCGTATGCAACCAGGACACACTACCTGCCTGCACATTGTGTTGCTCTACTGCAATGTTAAGCATGAATCTCGTTTAGCGAAACGTGGATTACCATATCAGTGTAATTTTACCCAAAAATTTGCAGATTTCACCGATGAAGGAAATGGAACTTACAACGAGCCCTTTCATGGCTGCATCGTCTCTCGTATTGTATTCCAGGTATCGTCAGTTTTTTTTGTTTTTTTTGTTTTTTTTTTTTACGTGTCCGACTCTGGGCAAAGGCTTCAGCGCCTAGTTCTCGGGGGCAATGACCTTTCCCAAGGCCAAGTAGTCCTCCTACACCTCCATATGTCACCACTTGGGCGCTAACACCCACCATGCATATTGAATACATGCTAGGACTGTCTCACACAGGATTGGTGTATTGGTATTAGCGGGGGTATTTTTACGACATGTCGGCGGGTCACCTGGTAGATCAGGAAAGCCTGCTTTAAGGTTATTATATTTAGCTAACAGTGGTTCGAAGGAGCCTCTAATTGTCAAGACATTTCTAATGTTCTAATCCAGCTTTCGCCCTACGATGAAATCTCCAGAAAATCCAGCCGTGGCTCAGTGGGTTAGAGCGCTCCACTCTGACCGATGGGTCGGAGGATCGAATCCACCCAAGAGTCATTAGTAGACATAAGGAAGGGCATCCGGTCCAAAAGTTCTCTACCCAGGGTCATCGCCTTAACCCTTCGGGGATACCTGGTGTAAAAAAAAGAAAAAAAAAAAAAACCTAGTTCACTGAAAAGTATCAAAAATGTCGCAACATAACTATACATTGGAGAAAAAAGAAACACCGATGTGTAACTAAGTGTGTATTGACGTTTCGCCTCACGGCTTCCTCAGAAAAACTATTCTGTTTAAGCCGTGTGGCTAAACGTCAATACACGCTTAGTCCCACATCGGTGTTTTTTTTTTTTTTTTACAATTTGTCAACAAAAAGCTAATCATAACTATACATTTTCAATACTTACGCTCGATTAATGATAAAAGTTGTAGATCTTACCTTTGCAATGAAGGACTCTTTAGAATATTGCTCACTAATACCAAAATCTGAAGAATATCGCTAACTTGATCATATAATCACTCGAACATCACTTACATAATGACAGACTCCTTAATTATCGCTCGTAAACTGACAGAAGCTCTAGAGCATCGTTCACATAATGGTGAAATCTCTAGAATATCCCCTACATAATTTAAAAAAAGAAAGAGTCTCCAAATATCGCTCAAAAATCACAGAATCTTTTAAACTTTGTCCATATACTTATAAAATATGTAGAAGATCGCTTACATCATGATAAAAGTCTTACAAAATCATTCACCTACTGATAGCGCGCGAATAAGACTAGACTGACGCTTAATGATAAAACAAGGTCAAATCGGATACCAGATACTCGGAACTATCAACCTCACGTACGAGGTTTATCATCGCTTTGTTCATTCAGCCCATATGCTACGTTTATATTTACATCCACCTCGAGAAGTCAGAGCGGGGTAATGCTTTACTCGTGTGTCTTTTCTTCTGTGTGTGTGTGTGTGTGTGTGTGTGTGTGTGTGTGTGTGTGTGTGTGTGTGTGTGTGTGTGTGTGTGTGTGTGTAACAAAATAACTCGAGTTTTTTTTTTTTTTTCCAATTATAACCAAAGTTGATTGAAGGTTTACGGGTTGTTCTTGACCGACTGCTATGGAGTACAATATGACAAAGGGTTACTGCTCATTGCTAACCCCAAATTTTACCTAGCAAGGTCAGCTTAATCAGTTTTTATCTGACATTCAATGCACTTAACAGAAAGGTCGCGAGTAAGGTAAGACGAAGAGGTTGACTTTGAGAGTAATTAGTAAAAGGCTAAGGTCTAAGGCAAGGATAGATCTGACCTGTGTGTTTGTGTGAGCACTGTAGCTAAAGCTAAGGGAAGAGTAAAGTGTTTCGATTTTCAGAAAATATAAATCAGAAGCCAGAGTCATGGGGAAAGGTCAGATTTCTCATCACATGACCAGGCAATCGTTAATGGTTTTGACTCGATGCAGACCAAAGTTGGTGGAAATGATAAGGATCAGGAAAGAGTTAACTGTTTCATTTTACAGAGCAATTCGTCGCGGATCAGTGTCACAGGGCCAAGTCAAGTGTTAGGCCCTTTGGACAACTATATGGTGCAGGTGATGCACTCTCCGAATGCAGCTTCTCGTTTATTTTTGTTTATTCTTGCAACCTGCTTGCGATTTTTCCAGAGTTCGATATCATATCTAAAAGTAAAGGAATTTATGTGGGTTTATGTGGTTAGTACCGGTCGTAGAGGTACTACCATGGGAGTGACTTGGGGCCAAGGCCTGGTAGGGGATCGTACACAACACTCCCTTACAGGGATCTCAGCCTCATTTATCATGTAGTCAGTGAATGGGATGTGTAATACTCCTGCACACTTACTATACACAGTTAATCCTCTTAGGAGTTATGCCTCTTTTTCCCTGGACCTCGCTGTGTAGAATAACCTTGTTCCGACACTGGGGAGGCGTTGTTTTCAAAAGGAAAGTGGCTGCATGCTTATGGTCGACTCCTTCTAGAAGAACCACCTCCCTATTATTGGCGATTTCACACACAAAGACGAACAAACCAGCTTTTAGCATTGGGGGTTTCTAACCCAACCTCTTCAGTACATTAGATGTCCCCTAAGCTGAATAAAATCGACTGGTGGTAACAGGAATAAATTCTGAATAGACATCAGCCCTGTGATAGTGATGAGACTGCCTTTTTTTTTATAACCTTCATTTATGCGAAGTGATGTAATACTTTTCAGTTAATTAAGCTAAAGCCAAACTAGTTTACTTAGCACTGGGAAGACCTATCGTCTTGTGTGGTAAACTTTGCTTAATGTCTCACACAACGATAGTTTTTCCTTGCTAAAATTTGTGTTTTCCCTCTCAGTCACACGTACACACTGCTAACTCTGGGGGTGGCAGTGATATCACCAGAGGTACACGTACACTCACCTTGGAAGTAAGAGACTCGAGGTTTGATTCATGGATCGTCACGGGATATTTAAGCAGGGTTTCCTTTGTCTCAGTCTCTTCGAAACTATAAATGAAATAGAGACCTGAATGTGAAGCGACGGTTGCATGTAGTAGCCTGCCTGGGGAGATGTTGGAGTTCTTTTCAGTCACACGTGATTGTGTTTGCTATTATCTCAAACAAAACACTGCCCGTCCATCTTGGGTTAAGTTGCGACACTTGTTTCTTCATCTGATCTTCACTTTCTCACCAACTCGTTCTTGCGCTGTGTCTCTCCTTTCACCCGACTGGGTGGTAAGTTGACAGCATTTTGGTGCTTTATTTCTCTGTCACACACACACACACACACACACACACACACACACACACACACACACACACACACACACACACACACACACACACTTGTAAACTCTAGGGGATTTTATTCATCATCAGATTTTTGCAAGTGAAGAGATACATACATTCTACCTAAGGTATTCGCTTATTTAACGTCCTTCAGTTCAGTTTCATCTCCTGGCCTCTCCCAAGTTACTTAGTGACGCGTATCTGTTTGTTGTGAGAATTGTTGGTGAATGCAACAATAGTGACCGCTTATAAGTGTTTTTGCTAGTGTTCTCGTGTTACCAGAGCGTTTTATAGTGTTGCAGTGTTGTGGTAAAGTACTTTGGAGTGATGAAAACTAGCACTTAGTGATTTCATTATTTGTGCTGAGGTCTAGTGCGTGAATTTTAATTTGTGTGTGAAATGATGCGAGAGGTGACTTCCGCGCTTGAGCTGAATGCTTTTGCTGCAGTTTTAAAGGAAGGATTTCTCGAATTAAAGCAGGAGATTTAAATTCTCTGGCAAGCGAAGGCTTAGTTAAGAGAGTTAGTAGATGAGCTGCTTGAGGCGAAGGATAAAAGAAAAGCTAAAGGATGGAAACATAAGGGTGCAACAAATTTTACTCTCAAAAAGCAAAAGTGTGATGTGGAAGAATGAATTGAACGCGTTGCGTGAGAAATGTGAGAGGTAGGACGTCAATGAGGAGGAGTGTTAGGGGTCCAGAAATAGTCTGGGTGCGTCCGGATCATCCCGACTTACCTGGGACAACACAAATTAACGATAAGAAGAACTATTTTAGTTGGAGACTTTCAGGTCAGGTTTTTAGACAGAGCTCCATTCTTCTCTTGAGAGGCATGGGTGTTTTCTTGGGGCCAGAGCAGGAGATGTATTGGTTAACGCTGACATCACGACAGATAGTCAAGATAATCCTATTATCTATATCCGTGTTGGAGGCAATGATTTTGGCAGTCACAGAAATGAGGTACAGTAGTGGCAGTAGCATAAAAGATGCCAGACAAAGTTAGGAACAAGGGCGGCACCTGTTGTTATATCAAATCCCAATATGCAGTTGACACTATTTTAAACTTCACTTCATCCAGTTTTGATTACTCATTATATAAATTGTCAAAACATTACCAAATATATTTGTGTAGTTTATCGTTCCCTCAGTGCTTCTTCGGAACCCAGTGTATTTGATTCCATATCCACTCAGTTGAGTAACCTTGACCTTGCCCTTAGCACTGAAATTACCATTTTGGGTGATTTTAACATACACAATGTTGAATGGTTATTGCATTCTGCCCGGACTGACAACGCTGGTCTAGAGTGCGAGCTATTTTCGGAATCGTTTAATCTCACCAAGTTGGTAAAGCAACCAACCAGAATACCTGATAATCCTGACCATAATGCCCATCTCTTGGATTTATTCTTGACAGATAATCCAGATCAATATAGGATAGAGGTACTGTCACCACTTGGATCCTCTGACCACAATCTCATCAAAGCCTCATTAGTTAACCCTCCCACACCTCCCCGTTCTGATCCTGTCAGTGTGACCTGATGGCACTTTGACAGGGCAGACTGGGATCAATCAATGAAATCAATCATTTCCTGTGGCACCCTCGGCGATGCATAGGGCCTCAGAATTTGATTTAAACCGTGCGTATAACAATCGCTCATCTATAGGATCCCACTCACATAAAGCCTTATTTGCCTTACAACACAGCAACAATCCTACTCCCTGATAATGCATTCCATCCTGTCGGCCAGATATCAATAAACGTATACCATCCTCCAAATCCAACTTATCGACTCCAGTTAATCTAGTTTCTGTCAGAGCACAAATATCAAGTCCGTAATTTTGAAAAACCTTCACTAACTCATCGATTTTACCGTCATGATTTAGCGTTCTCACATTCCAGTTACCAATTTTAATTGTATTTTTTGCATTAACAAAGGAATTAGATTGTAATTGAGGCAACCGTGAGATTCTTAGCACCCCCTGCCCATTTAAGGGCTGCACGGGACTGGGGGCCATTATTGTTCTTTCAGAGTCCATCAAGGTTTCTTTGGCTAACTTCCTGAACACCTCGCCATTGTGTTGCAGTCGCAGTGGCAGCTAACTTGTCTGATTGCCCACACCCGAGAGACCCAGCTATGCTGTAGCCAGTCACGTGCCGGCATGCTTCCCAGCCATTTCACTCTCAAGGAGTTCCTCTGCCTGAGAAAGCAACCACCCCCCTGCTCCCGAGGGCTTTTGATCTGTGTAGGTAGAGGGCGATTACTCCCTCACTAGCCATATACAGTGTATATACAGTTCCATGGCAGTCTTTCTTCTCAGTGATCCCAATTCTACCCAGTCCCACATTTGCGACTTAATACTAGCTGGTATGGATTTACTCATACCAAGTCAACAGTTCCCTAAAAGATCGAACTCTCCAAAATGGTTTGATGGCAACTGTGCCAGAGCAACAGCCCAAAAGTCATTAGCATATAACTCTTACTTAAAATAAAAAACATCTGAATCACTCTCCCAATTTAAAATTGCTAGAAATCATGCAAAAGCTGTATTAAATCTAGCTAAATCAAACTTTCTTCAATAGCATCAAAACTACTTAACAACACTAATGACAATAGAATATTCTGGCCAATTAATTCTTTTAATAATAATTTTAACAGATCTTCCATTCCCCACTAAAGTCTTCGTATGGCAACATTACAAATGACCTCTGTGGGAAAGCGGATATCTTTGCCAGTACATTTGCCAGAAACTCTACCATAGACGATACTAGCCAGAATGTTCCATTACTAGAACTTCTCTCCCGAAATTAACCCTCTTAAAATACAGACAAGATACGTAAAATCCATCCTAGACAATTTACCTACCAACAAAGCTCCAGGCCCAGATGGAATTCCGCCAATTGTTTTGAAAAAGTGTTCCCCTGAACTTGCCTCTGTCCTAGCTAAATTATTCAGACTATGCATACGTACTTCTTTATTCCCAAATTCATGGAAAGAAGCCAATATCCACCCAGTTCCGAAGAAAGGAAGTTCGTCTGACCCCTCCAATTACAGATCAATAGCTGTCACATCTTCTCTTGGTATGGTATTTGAAACTTTAATTAATAAGCACATTGTTAAACATCTTGAATCCAACAACTTAATTAGTGATAGACAATATGGTTTTCGCCACGAAAGATCCACCACTGACATACTCAATCTCTTAACTCATACCATCCATCAATCAATTGATCTCTTTGGAGAAACTCACGCAGTAGCTCTTGATATCTCTAAAGCTTTTGACAGAGTATGGCACCGTTCCCTGCTGTCCAAGCTCCCTTGCTATGGACTAACGTTCCTTTGATTTCCTCATATCTTAGTGACAGGAAAATTGGAGTAAAAGTAGATGATGTATATTCCAGTTTCCACTCAATTAACGCTGGCGTGCCGCAGGGATCAGTTCTGGCGCCAACCCTATTTCTGGTTCATATTAATGATCTCTTATCTGTCACCCACAATCCCATTCACTCGTATGCAGATGACTCAACACTACATAGTTCATTCACACTCAGACATCCATTTACAAAATCTAATATCTCTACCTCTCAATTCAGTACAGCCATCTCCATAAATCAAGATCTATCTACAATCAGTGAATGGGAACAAAACAACCTTGTCTCTTTTAATGCTAGTAAAACTAAATATGTACAGTTTACTAATAGACAGATATTGCAAGATTCGTACATTACCTTCAGTGCTACTAATATTCCCATCTCCAAAAGTATTGAAATTCTTGGCGTCTCACTTAACAGTGCCCTCAGCTGGACCTCTCATGTCAGATCACTTGCTAAATCCTCCTCAAAGAAACTTGGATTATTGTACAGAGTCCGTAACTTCTTCGCCGATGAGCAGTTAGCTATAATTTATAAGAGTCATGTGCGTTCTCAGCTTGAATATTGCTAACCCTTGTGGAATGGTTGTGGAAAGGTTGCATTAAGACAACCAGACAAAATTCAGAATAAAGCTGTTAGAATCATTAACAACCCTGCCATTACATATAAACTACCTCCCCTGCAAGTAAGAAGGAATGCTGCCTCCCTTGCATTATTTTACAGATATTTTTTGGCAAATGCTCAGACGAAGTTGCGTCCATGGTGCCACCTCTCCATGCCTTCCCTCGTGCTACACGGGCATCTGGTAGCACTCATGACTGGAATGTCACTCAGCCATATTGCAGAACTTCTGCCTATCAGAATTCTTTCATTCCCCGAACTGCATCTCTCTGGAACTCGCCTCCCCAGAGTTGTTTCCCTCCAAATTTCAACCCACAACTGTTTAAGTCTAACTGTTACAGATATTTTATGAACAGAGGACACCAATAATCTGGTGTATGGATTATTTTTTTTTACCCATTTGATTTTCCTTCCTCCGTTCTGTTATTTATAAAAAAAAAAATGAAAAAAACTGGGACAGGTTGTAGGGTTGCAACGCCAAGCTTAGCAGGGATGGTAGAGAGTTTCTACTTCAGATGGGTCACTAGGCAGGGAGTTGGATTGTTTATTTTTCGGAGTTATGTGAGAGATGAACATTAAGATACAGCAAATCCATTCAGTGATCTTTAACATCAAATTTAGATGGATACAACGAGACTTACAGAAAAAAGAAGGAAAATACAATCATTAGTGTAGATACATCCACTCACGTACCTCAAATACAAACAGGCGATGATGGCAGAGCAGTAAGTGATAGGAGAGAAAATAGTTATATCATTACAGAACATACTGTCGCGGCTAAAATCAAGGTTAAGGAACGAGAAACCTCCCAAAGTAATTAGGACTTAATTATAATTATTATTTTCCAAGTGTTATACGAATAGTAGGAGTTTACGTGGGGAAGTAGATGAAATGCAGGTATAATATGTATGGAGAAAAAATATACTGTCATTACTAGTGAAACATGGTTGAATACAGACTCGCGAATTACTGGCGGAATGTGAGAAACCTGGGTATAATATTTTCAGTCTAACCGTTTGAGAAGAAAGAGGAACGGTATCGTCATTTACTTAAAAGGTTCAGTGAACTGTTACAATAAAACAAGTATTAAAGTCAGCATGGATACTGGAAGAGTTTAGGCTGAAATTAGTAATATCATCATCATCATCATCATTATTATCATCATCATCATCATCATCATCATCATCATCTTCATCATCATCATGTGGGGACAAATTTTGCAGGGCGCATAACCTCACTCATCTTCCAGCTTCAACCATGAGGGGTCCCTCCGTTCCGTGCAATCTTCCAGGCAGAGACTATTCCCTCTCTAAATATCCCTCGAAAGGAACAATCGACCTGCTTCAACTATGTGTTCCGTGGCCTTCCCCTTGGTCTTCTTCACCCAGGGATAACTCTCTCATTGATCACCTTGTGAGCAGGATCAACTCCCGGAAAATGGGCCACGTGCCCATTTCACAAGATTTGGCACTAATGTCTCGTATTACGTTGGTAACAGGCCTCGATTCAGTCTCACGAAGTCGTCATTTATGCCTTTGATATCCCATGACTCCGCAAATGTACTTAGTACCAATGGAGTAAATTTGCCGCTCTCCCAGCCATAAAGTAGGACTGGGAGCACCAGCGCCTTGAAGACGCAAATTTTTGTCCTTCCACACAAATATCGATAACGCCAAATGCCCAAGCTGAGTTAACTAATGCTCCCGGAGGTCAGACCAGCGTAACAAGAAATCTGATCATCTGACTTACCGTTACTGGGAACTAAACTACCAAGAGAAGTGAGACAATCTTTAGGAGGAGTTTGATATAGTAGCACAGTGCAGCTCAGAAATTATCATACGGAACTTTAATCTGCTAAGGATAGACTGACAAAATCTGACAGAGGATGCTGAGTCAGAGAAATTTCTATAAATTGTGCAGGATAGTTTCCTCTATTAGTATATCAGGGAGCCCACTAAAGGTAATTAGATTTGGTTATATCTAATAGAGAAAATGTCAGTAATGGAAAAGAAACGAATGGACGACTTGGAAAACGTGATGATGAAGAGAGTAAGTTTGCATGTGGATGGAATGACTGTTCTACCAAATCCGATTAACTGTTCCAAGTTTTTGTCTTCGGGACATCGAAGGATTAAGAGTTTGCTTCAGAGCCATATTCTGGCAGGCGGGTTATTATTGGGAAATTTAGGTCAGTGGAGAGGCTCGGGTCACAGGTGATAGACAGGAAGTGGATGGGAGTATATGTCAGGTCACTGGAGAATCTTAGGATATGTAAAAGACAGGATATAGGTGGGAGTGTGGCTCGGATCACAGAGATTATTTTAAGTCTTATCCCAAGCAGACGTTCGGTCAGTGAGATATATGATATGTTAGTAAATATAGCCGATAGTGGCCAGGATGGATATATCTCTTCTAAACGTTCAGAACAATTAATTTATAACCAAGATGGTTAAACAGCAGGTCCAGTTTGATACTGGGGAAAAAAAAGGAATACAATATATACAGTAGAAAAACGATGCAGGGAGAGGAACACTTACGTAACCGCTACGCGATGTTGAATAGGGAAATAGAGAGAGTGAGATAAGGAGAGTAAATTAATATCATAAAAGTGAGGTTGCTGAAGAGTAGAAAGAGAACCCCAAAGGTATTTATGAATCGTGCTGAACGAAATAATAAACATAGGCTATGACCTCTTAGAACAGAATCAGGTAATATTATCAATGAAAATAAAGAAATGCACTCTATCCAATAATTATTTTGTATTTGGTTTTAGGTGGGGGCGCTTGCCATCCACTCACTCGATGTAGTGCCGCTTTGGGTGTCTGCCCTTTCCTTTCTTTCATCCTTCCTCATCTGTCATTCTTTCCTTCATTCTTTTCTCTTTCTTCTGCCTACAGGTGACTTTACACTCCCTTTTCTGTCTTTCCTTCATTCTTTCCTCTTCCTTCTGCCTGTAGGTGACTACACTGAGTGACAAGCCAAATGGTTTCCTGTACATTAGGAAACCATTTACTGCGTTGGGTGGTAACGATATAACCAAATTATGGCGCATGGTGGTTTAGTGGGTAATTAAAGGTGCTCCAATCGGACTGAGCCTGTGTAGGATTATATCCAAAGGGTGGTTGGGGTTTATTGCTCACGGAATGCCACTCAGGGATGAGTGAGGCTGGTCACTCTCATCTTAAATATCAGGACCAACTTGCCTAGCCACGGGTTCCTACGCTCCTCTATGGGGAGACATGGGATTGGATGATCAAAGTCAAAGTCAAAGTCAAATGTTTATTTAGCCATAGAGATTACAGTAGTTGACATAACACTTAGTTTACAAACGGCTGAGCCTTTTGAGTGCTTCCCTTTAAAGGCACCTTGTATTTTTTGCACTTTTGGTAAACATCAATTGTCTAGTAAGGCTAAAACTACGATTTTACTAAATCAGCTGTATGACTTTTAAGTAATAATGATCATCCCCGAAAGACAATATTTTAAGATTTTAATAAAGAGTTTATACAAGATAGCACTACAACAAAACGGAGGTAATTTTTATATTAATATCAGTAATAGTGGTCATAATAATAATAACTTCAACAACAACAATAATTTTAAAAATGAAAGTCAAGTAATTAAAAGAATTAGTACTTTGATAGCAAGTAAGATTTATAAGCAGATTTCAAAGATACAACCTCGCTTAGTTCCCTAATGGCCATTGGGATACCATTCCAAACTTTGGGTCCCTGATAAGTGATATGTGCCTGGGACTGGGTTGAAGCCATGAGCGGTACTTTTAGATTACAGTTATTTCGGAGATTATACCGATCATTCATATTAAAATCAAAGTAACTGTTAAATGATAGGTTGCGCAGAGACTTGTAAACAAACAAAGCAGTGCAGTAGGACTTTATATCAGGCAATTTTAGGATACCCAATTTTTTAATGATGGGTTAGTGTGGTCATATCTGCGCAAGTTTTCCATTATACGGACCGATTTTGATTTGGGCTATGAATAAGCGGTTTAGTTGTGTCTTATAAGCACCACTCCATACATTGTTACAATAAAACAATAAAGGAAAAATCAGCGAGTAATAAAAAAGCTTAAAAGACTGTGTTGTTAGTTGATCATGAATTTGGTACATGATACCACACTGTTTGCTAATCTTTGTATGGAGATATTGGATTTGTAAATGCCATGACAAACGTTCATCAATTATAACACCAAGGAATTTTATACTGTCCACTCTTTCAATTGACTGGGCACCTATGTAGATGTTGGGTTGATTTGCAGTGCTTTGTTTCCTCCTAAGTATAATGTAATGAGATTTGCTTACGTTTAGCGTGAGTTTGTTGCTTGTTATCCATTTTAATATCTGTTAGGCTGCTATTTACAACATTTGATAGTTCCTTGAGATTTTGGTGGCTGGCATGAAAGGTACTATCATCAGCAAATAGTACTGGCTTCATATGTGAGGTAGCGTACACGACGTCATTTGTGTAAAAAATAAACAAGAGTGGTCCTAAGACCGACCCCTGGGGAACTCCAGATTCTACTGGCATACAGATAGACTGGCACTGTTTGTATTGCACAAACTGTTTGCGATTGGCTAAGTAGGACACAAACCACTGATCTGAAGTGCCTCGTAAACCATAGTGGTCAAGCTTCTTTAGTAATACAGAGTGATTAACCATATCAAATGCCTTAGCCAGATCTAGAAATACACCCATAGTAAATTTATTTTCATCAAATGAAGTCAGCACGTCCTTGGTGAATGACAACAAGGCCCTCTCGTTAGACAATTTTTCCCTAAATCCAAATTGTGAATCAGTGATAATATTGTTGTTTTTGCAAAATTTAATTAACCTACCATAAACCAATTTCTCCATTATCTTACTGATTGGTGGCAGGATTGAGATAGGGCGATAATTCCTTAACAGCTTACGATCACCAGATTTAAAAACTGGAATGGCTTTGGCCAATTTCATCATGACAAGGAAACTTTCCAGTTTCAAAAGACAAATTAAAGAGAAAGACAAGTACAGGAACTAGATAGGCCATTATTTCCTTAATGATGGACATGGGCATATCGCCATATCCGGGACCAACATTCCGTAGATTTTTTATAGTCTGAGTAACTTCATGTTCAGTAGTAGGTGACAAAACGAATACACTGTCTTGCCTATTGCGTAAATATGAAGAGAAATTAACCCTCAGACTCTCCAACAGACTCAGCAAGTTTCTTACCAACACTGACAAAGTAATTATTAAAATGGTCAGCTACTTCCTTAGGTTCATGTACCTCATTATTGTTTACTAAATAAAAGCAATTATTTCTTGGTCGTGAAGAAGGCTTATTATGGATAGAGTTTATTACACACCAGGTTTTTTGCTGTTACCTATATTTTCACTTATTTTATTCTTATAGTATTCTGACTTTGCTTTTCTGATTTTAGCTGTGATTTCATTGCACAGTCTGCGATACTCTGCACCGTACGTAATGGGTTTCTTGGCACACTTTCTTTGAAGCTTGTTTCTTTCTCGAATCATCTGCCTAATATCTGCTGTAGGGCTTATCAGCATGTTTAGATTTAATTATTTTTTGTTTTAACGGAAACTGGTTCTGAAATATATTAGAAAGTAGGAGATTAAAATAACCTACGTCTAGTTCTTTAGCACATAAAACAAGGTCCCAAGACAAATGACTAATTTTTTCTTTAAATGTTTTTATACTACTTTCCTTGAAGTCTCTGTACTTGAGGACAGTTTGTTCAGCTTTCGCTAAATATGGTGCGGATTTGAACACCGATACAACAGGAAAATGATCTGAAATTTTGTTATATATAATATTGCTTGTGAAGCAGTTTATGTAGTCATTAGTCCATATATGATCTATTAGTGTGGCGGATGTTGAAGTTACGCTTGTGGGTTTATTAATAGTGTTATAAAAATTATGAGAATAGCACATAGATAAAAGGTTACTGACATGTGGGTTTGTTCTACTTTTAAACAGGTCGATAATAAAATCATCCCTGATGTAACAAGATTTACCTTCCGAGCTGACTAAATTTATAATGCAGTGAAAGTCGTCAAAGAACCTTGCGATATTAGTGTTTGGGCGTCTGTAAATAATCCCTAAGACTATGGAATTAGTACTAAGATAAACTTCAATAAATATGGTTTCAATATGTTCTTTCTTAAATATCAGGTCATTTCGCACATTACATGAAAAATTTTGTTTTATAAACAAAGCAACTCCTCCACTGTTTTGAGAGCAGTTATTTGCTCAGACACTGTAGTTTGGGAAACTAAAAGATTCTCAGTATCATCCGTTAACCTTGTCTTGCAAAATCCTAAAGCGTCAAAATGAAAATGAATAAAATTTATGCGCTGATCCAAAAATTCGTCAAAATGCAGTGGTAGGCTCCCTATATTATAGCAAAGCATTGAAAAAGTATCTGTAGACTGATTTATGTGCGTAAAAGGTGAATCAGCGAAATAGTATTCAGATGTTGGGAGGTTCAGTAACGAAAATTTAGCATAAAAATTATCCGGATCACTGACAGATGTATGATTATCATTATTGAAATTTAAGGGAGTAAAACACATAGTATCAAGGCTATCCAACGAAAAACTAGGTTCTCTAGTATCATTTACGAAAAGTGTGCATAATTCTACGTCATCTAAATTATAAAATAGTAGAACATGGCTATCCATGTTTAATAGTTTGTAACAACAGGGTTTTACTCATTACAAAATTTTAGGACCTGTTTATACCTAACCTGCTTCTAGTTTGTCTTGTCTTAGGTGGTGAGGCAATCCCAGGGTAAACTTCACCAACTGCCCCTTCTGCGTCGTCTGAGTACATTTCTCTAGCCTTCCGCATATTGACACTACTCTCCTTTGTTTCGGCGGCCGTTGTGCTGACTTTATTTGCACGACTTGGGGTGGTTGGCTGGCGAGAGTGTGTCAACTGCTTAAATGGCGATTGTAGCTTAGTAGGTGAAACGGGAGTGTTCAAACGTTGAAGTAAAGTTGGAGGTCCTTCCTTCGTGGTCCGTTTCTGAGGGATGGGGTACGGTCCCATTGCTTACGTTGGGGTTTGTAGGGCAACGGGGCCTGGGTGAGACTGGGGTCGGCAGGGCAAACTGAGAAGGGACAGCCTGAAGAGTTTGATCATACTTGCGTCGGTCCCCTGACCGCCAGAGTTCTGTAGTTGAAATAGACAAATTTTCCCTGCTTTCTGGCTTCGTGGTAGGCAGGCATCTATGAACGACGAGCCTCTAGTGATCCAGAACATAGATCTTCGTTAATATAAATATTTGTCCCCTTCAGTTTCTTCCGGTTCCGTAGCACTTGCTCTCTGTCTGAATGCTGGGAAAACCTTGCAACAATGTCCCTCTGTTTGTTTAAAGCCTTTCCAGTTAGGTGAACTCTTTCAAATTTCGCACTGATGTTTAGATGCTTCGACAATATGAGTTCCACCTTGCGTTGGCACTGCTCCCATGTTTCGCCTGGCTCTTCTGTGATCACAGTGAAGCGGAGATTGTTTCTACGTCCTTGATCGTCCAAATAGTCGAGCCGAGGCGAGACCTCACCGTGTTATTGCTTACATTTGTTGTTATCGTTGGTCAATTGCTTCACTTGGGTAATGAAGTCTCGTTTTACAGTTGTTTCAATGTTCAGTTTTGCTTCCAGATCGAGGAGTTGATTTTGAGTATATTCCAAGCTGTGAGTTAATTCCATTAATTTTTGCTCATAGTGCTTCTGGTGGTTTTTCATAACTTGTTTAAGTCTGCCAATTTCATTATCACTGTCCTGCTTTTGTTTAGCCAAAAGTGCTAGTATCTCTTCTTTGTCCATGGTGGAGAAACCTGAGGGTTGACACAGCTGAGAGCGCAGCACAACCTTTCCTCCACCACATCCAGTGATGGATGGATGGATGGACCTGTTAAAAAAAAAAAAACACAACAACAACATGTACAACAACAACAATAATAGATAGATAGAATAATGATAATAATAATAGTTGGTTGAGTCCTAATTACTAGTGGAGTGTTACTTTCTAATGGCGAGCAGACGTGAGTACTGCTTCAACCTAGTAGGGCCAGACTAGATAGGTGCAACCATTCTAGACGGGCCTACAAGCAGTCAGACTAGAAACACTCTCCCACCTGAGTCATTAGCTAGCCAAGATGGGTACACAGCATTGGCTGCCCACCACCCCCCACGTCTTTCGAGACCCTCTTGAATCATAGCCCCAGCCAGAAAAGGTGGTAGCCCTCCAGGGGTAGGGACGACGGGAGTGCAGAGAAGGATGGCAAGGCCACCTCATCCCCCACGTCTCCCGGAGACCCTTTTGAGCCTGAGCCCTAGTCGGAAAAGATAGGAGGCCCTTTGGGGATATGGACAAGGATGGCAAAGAAGGAAGATGGAAAGGCCACCTCAATCCTCACTTCTCCTGAGACCTTTTTGAGCCAGATCCCAAGCCTGAGAAGGTGGTGGCCTATCGACAGTAGAGCGAGGATGGAAGGAACCCTTCGGGGGTGAAGATCAGCCTTCTGGTGGAGTGCTGCCTTGCATTCGTAAGCAGGCTTGAGTACTACTCTATTTGGAGCAATATTAGAAGGGTCTGTCGGCAGCAGTCAGACTAAAGCACTTCCCTCAGCCACTGAAGGAGGCAAGATAATCCAGCTCACTGCCAGACCTAAGCCAGGATAAATGGGGAAGGTTGGCATCAGAAATGGCATCGTGCCATAAAACCATAACCAGACCGAAATGGCAAAAAGTGCAATGGCATTACTCAAACACATCGACCCTATAATATAGAAGCAGCAAAATCTGGAGGACAAAGAAAGATCTATCAAGGAAATTCCAGACCTGATCCCTCAAGCAAAAGACATTTACGATGGTAATACGGACAGTATTCTCAGTAAGCTAACTATAAGTAAATAGAATCTCCCTCTGTGGACAAAAAATATGATATATATATATATATATATATATATATATATATATATATATATATATATATATATATATATATATATATATATAAAACAGAGGAAAGAAAAAAAAATGAATAAAAAAAATAATCTATACACCAGATTACTGGCATCCTCCATTCATAAAATATCTGTAACAGTTAGACTTGAGCAGTTGTAGGTTGAAGTCTGGGGGGACACAATACCGGGGAAGCGAGTTCCAGACAGATGCAGTTCGGGAAATAAAAGAATATTGATAGGCAGAGGTTCTGCAATATGGTTGTGCGACATTCCAGTCATGAGCGCTACTAAATGCCCGTGTAGCACGAGGGAAGGCATGGAGAGGTGGCACAATGGATGCAATTTCGTATGAACATTTTCCATAAAAGTATCTGTAAAATAATGCAAGTGAGGCAACATTCCTTCTTACTTGTAGGGAGGTAGTTTATTAATAATACCGGAGTTATTAATAATTCCAGCAGCTTTGTTCTGAATTTTGTCTAGTTGTTTTAGCGCAACCTCTCCACATCCATTCCACAAGGGTGAGCAATATTCAAGCTGAGAGTGCACATGACTCTTATCAATTTTAGCTAACTGCTCGTCAGTGAACACGTTAGGCTACCCACTCCGTACAATAATCTAAGTTTCTTTGAGGCGGTTTTGGCAAGTGATCTGATATGAGAGGTCCAGCTGAGGGCATTGTTAAGTGAGAACCGAGAATTTCAATACTTTTGGAGTTGGGAAAATTAGTAGCATTGAAGGTAGTATATGAATCTGGCAATATCTGTCTATTAGTAAAATGTATATATTTGGTTTACTGGAATCAAATGAGACAAGGTTGTTTTGTTCTCATTCACTGATCGTAGATAAGTCTTGATTTATGGAGATGGCTGTACTGAGTTGAGAGTTGGAGATATCAGACTTTGTAAATGGGAGTTTGAGTGTGAATGAACTGTGAAGTGTTGAATCATCTGCATATGAATGGATGGGATTGTGGGTGACAGATAAAAGATCATCATTATGTACCAGGAACACGGTTGGCACCAAACTGATCCCTGTGGCACGCCGGAGTTAATTGAGTGGAAATTGGAATATACATCATCTACTTTTATTTTTCTGTCACTTAGATATGAGGAACCAATGAAGAATTTTGTCAGTCACTTGCTGCATTATTTAATAAGGGTTATTATTCAGGAAAAGTTCCAGAGACGTGGAAGACATGAAACGTAATGTCCATTTTTAAAAGAGTGATAAATCATTTACGTGGAATTATCGTCAGATAAGCCTAATATTAATAGTATGAAAAAAGGTATATTAAATTGTGGTAATTAATTCGAGATCAGTTAGAAAGATTTAATCTCATAAATGAAAGTTAGCACGGATTCATGCAATAATGATCCGGCCTCACAAACTTGGTAGCCTATCATTTTTCTCGGAGATCAATTAGGGGACGGATACTGATGAAGATTGTGATATTATTTATCTGGACTTAGGTAAAGTTTTTGATAGGGGTCCACACGAAAGTTAATAGGGAAATTCGGTACATACAGCAATATCTTAAAATGGATAGAGATGCAAGGTAGGGTAGTGGATGTTGGAGTGGCTTTAATGAGAGAGGGCAACGAATTGGAAACTCCCTGAACTGTTATTTGCAGATGATACTGTATTATTAAGTGAGGACGAAAGGGAACTGCAAGGCTTGGTGAATGAGTTGGGAAGTGTGTGTAAAAAACGGAATCTAAAGGTGAATGTAGGATAAAGATATGGCCTTCGAGAGAAATGAAGTCACTGAATGTACAGTGAGGTTGGATTAGGAGGAAATGGAAAATGTGAGTGCATTTAAGTACGTGGGTAGTGTAATGTGTAAGGATGGAAATTTGGAGAGTGAAATGCTTGAAAGGATACAACAAGGAAGAAAGGTTGCTGGTTTTTTGATAGCAGTAATAAGAAACAGGGAACTGAGCATGGAAGTAAAAAAGTCACTGCATGACAGTATTGTGATACTAACTCTAACGTATGGAAGTGAAGCTTGGAGCACGTTGGAATGACACGAGTCAAGAGTGAGAGCAGTGGAAATGAATTGTTTGAGAAGAGAATGTGGAGTTACATGGAGAGACAGACTGACAAATGAGGGGAGCTTTGCGGTGTGGATGTGATGTTATAGAAAGCGTTGGGAGAAATGCATTGAGGTGGTTTGGCCATATGGAGAGGATGGAGAGCGAGAAAGTAACGAAAAGAATGTATGTGAGTGAGGTGGAAGGGGGAGAGGGAGGGGGAGGCCAAGGATAAGAGGGTTGGAGTGGAGAGGTATATGACAGAGGGGGTGAGCTGGGGAGCAAACCATCTCATCTCATTAAGCGTGTCCGGCATCTCACAAATCATCTGGATGTCGGCTCCAGCACCGTGCACATACCGACTGAGTTAAGCAACGCGGGGTCTGACTTGTATGGGTGCCCGCCTGGTACAGTCGTGGTCATAAATAATCACCTATACTCCGGTATCCCGTGTGGCAGGCTGGCTCTTTTATGCGTGGCAAATCACAGAGGAGTTAGTGGGGGTGAGCGGGCGGGGCCAGCGAGAAAAGGTACGGTGGGGGGGGGGACGTGGGGTGGTGTTGGGGTGGGGAGAGGGAAGGGATGGAGGGTAGGTAAGTGAGGGAGAATGAAATGCGAAGTGGTAGTCACATTATTTGTCTATTTTGTTTCATTCAGGGCGTGATATAAAGGAGTTAATAGTTTGTAGATAATGCTGCATTACACCTTATATAGCGGCATCAGATAACAAACATTAGAGAGGTGATATCAAGGGCTGGCTCGTGAGAGAAGTAAACCGACGAGACAGATTAAACACTAATGCAGAGCCAGAAGTTTCCAGCACAAATCACTGTTGCCTTGCCCAACAATCTGTAACGAGCTGTTTTTTATCGGAGGAAAATATCATTCCGAGGTGATAAGAGGGTGTTGGGGTTGTTAGACGGCCATTCAAACTCATACCGGCATCCATAATTATTTTATGCACAATTATTTTACATAGCCTTTTCATATAGCAATGCCATAAAATAGATGACATGATGGTGAGCTGTATAGAGGGAGTGTATACCGAGAATAAAATCATATTTACTGTGGACACAGCCATGTCAAAGGTTGCATATGATATTAGTTCTATAAAGTAATTACATGTTAGGGAAGAGGACGTTTCTTACACAAACATTAAGGAAGTCAAAGCCATCCAGATTCCATTCAGCATCCGAAGTCAAATTACACGGATAAAGACAAATATCTGGCTCTGTACAAATGTTTGATCTATCACGTCAGTATATTACTCTCACGAACCAGCCCTTGATATCACCACCTATCTAAAGCTTGTTATCTGACGTCACTATAAACAAAGTGCAATGCAGTATTATCTACCGAGTATTAACTCCCATATTTCATGCCCTGAATGAAAATAGATAAATAATATGGCCACCACTTCGCATTTCATTCACCCTCTCCTACCTACCATCCCTCCCCCACCGTCACCCCACCCCCGCACCATCGCTCGTCCCCCACCCATCTTCCCTTCTCTCTCTGTCCTCTTTCCTTTCAGCCCGTCTTACTTCACTGTGACTTGCCGCGCATAAAGAAGCCGGATGATAGGTGATTATTTATGACCACGACTGTACAGTATATTCCAACATTAATTTTCTCTCTCGCGACCCACCGTGCTCAACTCCACGGAACCCTCCATCCATGGTTCATTAACTCGTGGATACTCTACACGGTCTTCCTGACTTTGGAGAAACTTCGATCATCGCCTCCACATCACAGTGATACCTTTAGATAGACTTATTGGTCCGTTAGGCCCGGCCAGTAGATGCCCTAGTGAAGACGAAGCCGAACCCCGAGGCTATACGCACGAGGGGGCCCCGTTCTGGGTTGGTTTAGAATTCAGTAGGGTGGGTTTCTTCTCAATAGGGTTAGGGATCTTAGGTCTCCTTTGGCCTTGCAAGTGGTCAACCCCTTTAGAGGGGAGACTAGGTTACTACCCTAAGATCATAGGTAGGCCTGACCATTAGGAGGCCTTTAGTGGCTTTTAGAACACCCATTGCGACTCCACAATGGGTAGACTGAAAATTAAACATAGATCCCCACAAGACACTCAAACAAAACTGAAACTCCTTGAAACGGTAGCCCCATTTAACATCAAAATCACAGGTCTCCATGCTTCAAAAGAATTTATCATTGTCTCCACAGCCACTGAACAAGACACTGAGGAACTTCTCTCCTCCACTGTTAAAAACTCCCTTACCATAAATGGTTTCACTCCTGCTCTCCCTCCAGAAATTAAAGCTAAAAGGAGCATAATCTGCTACAATGTAGACGATATTATCTACAGTCACTGTGAGGATGAAATTGAGGAAGAACTAACAAAACAACGTGACTGGGCTAAAGTTACTAAAGTTACCAAATTCGGCAAGAAAAACACCCTCAAAATTGAATTTGAAGAGGCAAAAATAGCGGAGAAAGCAAAGGATGGACTCAAACTATTTCACCTCTGTATCAGTAACCATCAAATTCAGGAGGACAAATTTGTAAACATAAACATCTGCATGAGGTGCTATGCTCTGGACACACACCTCACCAAAGACTGCCCAAACCAAAAGAGTTCAAAATCTGCTCTGAGTGCTCTTCTTCAGAACACTCATGGAGGGAATGTAGCTCCACCACCAAAAAATGCATCAATTGCGAGGGAGATCACCGCACCAACGCTATGAAGTGCCCAAAAAGAAAAGAATTAATAAAAAAACTCAGTCAACTCTCCTCAAACTACTTCAGCCACAACTCGACAAGGAACAAGCTTTGCACAATCTGTAAAACAGTTCCTTCAGACCAAGTCAACTACTCCTCACCTAGTGCAAATAAATTCTCAAAGTATATGGTCCTGATCATGAATGCACATATCCACGAAATTGCAGTTCCAGGCAGCTTCAATAAGATACTCGAACAAAGCTGCACTCTCAATGGACTCCCTATTCTGAAACTACCCCCCAACCCTCCCTCAGACAAAATTATTCAGTTTGTCCTTCCAGCTGCAATTAAGAATCTACTCTCCCCTCCGGATCCTGCAGATGAAATTCCCCAGCAACTGGCCTAAAAGATCCAACCACCATTATTAGCTATCATCAATCCCCTCCCGACACAAATGTCCACTAAAGCACTGCCATTCTCACCCATCTCTGCAGACACACCCCACTTACCAACTACTTCATCCACCTTCACAATCTCTACTTTTCCATTCAAATCTCCTATCAA
>NC_137032.1:9325009-9329353 GCF_032717465.1 Coenobita brevimanus
TTGATGTGCCTGCTTTCTGACTTGTCTCTTACATCTGCCGTGGACAAAAGAAACCGTTTTAATTTCTCAAAGACTAATTCCTCCATCTTGTAACTCAGCACAATTTTCCACGTGCCTATCCCCCACACGTCATGTGACACTGACCTTTGACCTCTCCTTTTGATGTTGACATTTAACTGACATTTCAACATTTGAGTCCTTTATTCTCCCCGTACCATTAATGTTACGTAAAGTTTGGTCTAAATCGGACAAAACCTTTTATCTGATATTGCCTTGTGACTTTCACCGTTGACCTGTTGTTTTCAAAACCTCAAGATTATTATCATGGTTACCTTCCATACTTCCACCATGTTTGGTCCAAATTAGATCAAAAGTGTTATAGATATTTCGTTCACATAGATCAATGGCTCGAACTTCTGACCTTCCCTGTGGCCTTGACCCTTGAATGAAAATTATCAACATTTGCTCACCCTGTTCTTGACATAAACCATTACACCAAGTCTGGTATGAATGGAGAATAAGTGCTTAAGTCAATTTTGCTAAGTCAAATTTTGATCTAGCCCTGTGACCTTAACCTTTATATCTTGTTCTAAAAACAATTGGTCAACCCTTTGGCTAAGCCTCGAACATTCTAAGTTTGGTTATAAGAAGATGAAAACATCTTGATTTATTTTGTTCACACACACACACACACACACACACACACACACACACACACACACACACACACACACACACACACACACACATTCGCGAAAACATAATGCCCCCTCTTGCTTGGGTAAAGTTAACTGAATGCTCGAAATATGTTCGGTATTTAAGCTTGCTAACGTAACCGAAGTATTGGAAGGTGGTCTGAAAAGAGTGAAAAAATATCAAAGCGCTGGCATTTATAGACGTGATTCTCCCCATCCCTGTAATAAAAGCTGATGAAATGCAAAACAGAGTTTCCACACTTAAACTAGTATGAAGCGCGTTTTCGCTCATAACGAGCGAATAAGAGCATTTTACTTATTGCAAATTGAACAGCGTTATGGTCCGATAATGGTTTTATGAATCATTTTTAGATAAACAGTTATTATGTTAAATAAATAGTTTTTAGCCTCTGGAAAACGTAACGGTCAATCTGGGCGGGGCCGCTCATTCTAATTTTTCGTCCATACACGGACAGTAAGCTCCGGTCGTTCTATCTGTCTATCTACTATCAGACGCCATAACCCCTTAAGGCGTGGCCATTTATCTTTGAGATACTTGTTTTACGGGGAAGGGCACTAACCCACCACCAACCCACTTGTTGACACGTAGGGAGCACGTATGATTTGGTTAAATGGTTAACACACAGCGTTGTAAATGGTTTCTTGGCTTACAAGAAACTATTTGGCTTGTCACTCAGTGTAAAGCCACCTGTCCATCCATCCATCATCCAATCCTACATTGCCTCATGAGGAGCGTAGGAGCCCGGGGCTAGGCAGTTGGTCTCGACATTTAAGATGAGAGTGACCAGCCTCACTCTTCCCTGAGCAATCAACCCCAACCACCCCTTGGATATAAACCTTCACTGGCTCAGTCCGGACTGGAGCGCAATAATTACCCACTAAACCACCAGGCGCCAAAATTTGGTTATATTGTTCCCACCCAGCGTAGTAAATGGTTTCCTGGTGTACAGGAAACCATTTGGCTTGTCACACAGTGTAAAGTCATCCGTAGGCAGAAGGACAAGGAAAGAATGAAGGAAAGACCGAAGAGGAGTGTAAAGTCATCCGTAGGCAGAAGGACAAGGAAAGAATGAAGGAAAGAAAGACAGAAAAGGACGGAAGGAAAGAAGGATGGAGTAGAGGAAAGGGCAGACACCCGAGAGCAGCTCTACATCGAGTGAGTGGATGGTGAGCGCCCCCACCTACCACTTAAAGCCACCTGTAAAGGAAAGAAAAGCAATAAGAAGTGACAGGAAAGATGGGAGAAATAGGAAGAGAGGAGGGCAGGCACAGAATAAGAATGATAAAGGCTAAGGAAGAAGTAAGCAGCACTACAAGCTTCGGTCGTTCGCTCGTACTAAATGTTTTTTTTGATGTTATGATTTTAATATCATAAAACCCTTTACCAGGGCCAAATTTAAAAAAAGGCAAGAGTTTTTGACCAAAGAACAATGGTTCCAAATTTAATGTGAACTGGTGAAGAAATGAAGAATGGACACCAAAATAACAAGTGAAAGGAAGAAAGAAATGGAAAAGAAGGAAAGGAAAGAAAGAAAACTGAACAAATACACAATAACCCCCTTCATAATGAGGGGATCACAAGTAATTAGGTATCACGATATGGAAAGGATTATTGAGGACAAGAGAGATGCGAGAGAATGAGGTAGAAAACCATGCTTTTGTAATGGAAAGCGTTGATTAGACGACGTGGCTTCATTAAGAGGCCACTTAATTTGCCGATGGGGAAACCTTGAAATAAGTTCAAAGCATATCTGTACATATATTTAGTTTATTACTACATGTCTACTATACGGGTAAAGAACTTTGAAATCGAGGGAAGAGCGATCAGCGATGACAGTTGAAAAAGCAGAAAGGGAGAAAGAATCCAGGAAATGAAAAAGAACTGAGAGAGAGAGAGAGAGAGAGAGAGAGAGAGAGAGAGAGAGAAGCAGAAAGGAGAAAGAATCAGGAAATGAAAAAGAATTGAGGGGGAGAGAGAGAGAAAGAAAGAGAGAGAGAGAGAGGAGGAGGAAATGCTAATACTGAGACTCAGCCATACAGTTCCAGGAGCCACTAATTCTGCCGTCTCAGAGTATTAACACTGAACTCCGATGAAACCTCTCATATTCTTCATGCACGATTTCTGTGGGTGTGGGCGCTAGAAGAGGGTGAGGGTGTCTGTGGGTGTGGGTAGTGGGTGAGGGTGAGGGTTTCTGTGGGTGTGGGTAGTGACTGGGTGAAGGTGAGTGTTTCTGTGGGTGTGGGTACTGGGTGAGGGTTTCTGTAGGTGTGGGTAGTGGGTGACGGTGATGGTTTTTCCAGACTCTGGGTACTGGGTGGGGTTGAGGGTTTCTGTGGGTGTGTGGGTGTGGGTACTGGGTGCGGGTGAAGGTTAATGTGCCTATGTAAGGGGTGCCTGTGAGTACGAGTAATGGGTGAGGGAACTCAGGATATCAATATCTGTGGGCTTGCTGATGAGGTAAGCGGTTTCTGACACTATGGGTTTCAGTAAGATTGCTCTCGTTCAGTGTCACAATGGAGTTCTAATTTCATCTGAATTACATCATCATCATTATCATCATCATCATCATCATCATCATCATAATAATACTAATACTAATAGTCTACCCATCTATATACCGATGCTGCTTTCCCCAAAAGAAGGGGGAGCCGAGACAGGATGGCACAATCCCAGTTTACTTACACCACACACACACACACACACACACACACACACACACACACACACACACACACACACACACACACACACACACACACACACACACACACACACACACACACATTTACTCGAACTTAACCCCAAGGGGGAGACAGGACAGATCCTCACCGCAGCACACCACACGCATGAGTCAACTGCACAGTGAAATCAGCGACTATCCCTGGCAGGGCCCGACAGCCAGAGGCTGGTTTTACCTCTCAAGCAATAAATCATGTGGTCCCATTCTCTTACCCACACCTGACACTGATCAGTTGATCATATCAAATGCTGGAGAATATATCCTCGGGGCCGCATCCACCATATATTCATTCACAATTTCTCTCCAGTCATCCTTATCACACGCAGCCACTCTTCCTTGCTTTACAGACATCCCTCTCGCAACTAACGCTCTCTTCACACTGTCCTTCCATCCTATTCGTGGTCTTTCTCTCAAGCCTTACACCTCGCACATCTAATCGAGTTATCTTTCTCACCAATCGCTCTTCATCTATTCTCTCCATATGCCCAAACCATCGCAACACTTTGTGTTCCACTCGTTCAGCCATCTCCCGCATAAATCCAGTTCACCTTTGCACTTCATCATTTCTCACTCGGTCCATACGCGTCAGTCCATACTGTTCAGACACCTCATTTCCATTACATTCAAAATCTTCCTTTCTTCTACACCCATATTCCATAATAATAATAATAAAAATAAAAAATAAAAATATAATAATAATAATAATAATAATAATAATAATAATAATAACAATAATGATAATAAATACATAGGCTACAGTAGCAAAACATTTGAATTAGAATCTTTTTTTCTTTCTCTTTCATCCTTAACCCCCGACATTAGTGCACTAATATCGCAATTAGGAGTTAGGTAGGAAATGGGAATTTTCCCAATCAGGCTGTGACTGG
>NC_137032.1:9329453-9499286 GCF_032717465.1 Coenobita brevimanus
CAGCAGGAGTTTGACTGAAGTGGAAGATGCAAGGGGACCACGGGCGGTGGCAAGCAAGCGGAATAGGGATGAGGAGGATCGTGACGACAATGTACTACTCCTGGCCAGGGCGTGGGGAGGGACCGAGTCACGTTCCAGTGCGGAGGCAGGAGTATGCCAACACCCATAGGGGATTAGATAAATTGGCGGCTGCTTCAAACAATGGTGCAGAAATCAACTGCGACTATAGCCGTCACCCAGCATTTCCGATTCACAAACTTTGTGTGTCAGATACAACCGTCAAGAGCCCCTAGGGATTAAACTTCTGTCTCTTCACTGCACTGTTGCATCTATATCTCTTTTCTGTCGCTTACATCAATAGTCAGGGCCATTGGTCTTCCGGAATTTCTCAGTGCTTGTATCCCTGACTCCATAACGCTGGGCGCAGTAGAGCTAAATTCTCACCCTTTTCTGCCCAGCTTTCTAATGCAAGAAGTAAACTGAAATCCAGTCCTTCATATATGCAAAAAGGTCAGCTCTGGATCTGACTTCCTTTGTCTGCATTCCCTTCTGCTCCTGACCTCCAGTCTTTTAAACGAAATGTGTCAACGGATCTTGAAAAGAATGGATCGTGATTTGTCTATATATATATTTATATATATATATATATAATATTTAAATCCTAACGGAAACAATCTTGCATACCTCTAACCTTTGGTTCATTGCTCCTTGCATAAAATGTATTATATCCATATAGCCCACATACATACGTAGCTAGATAGATGGAAAGATAGATAGATAAATAGAGACTGACAAACAGATCGCTAGGTAGGTAGATAGATATATAGATGGACAGACAGACAGATAGACAGATTTATTCATTCATTTATATACGGTACATAATACTTATTTATTAAAATATATGGTAGCAATGGTATTGATGATTTACGATGATGCAAATGTTGACATTTAATATGATGTGTAAAGAGTATTTTTTCTCAATTTAAATTTCTGGGGCTAAATCGTTCATAAGGCACTGAGCTGCTGTGGCAGATTGATTGCAGTTGTGATTAGTAATTCTGATGACCCATGTTTGAGTTTCAGTGTATCTAGGGAGAGAAATATAATATGAGCATTATATCCCACATTCCTACTCCTAGTAGACTTTGATATGCCCTCAAATATGTAAAGGAGTATCCTTCCTGTTGTCACCATAATGTATTGCATGAGACTTCGTCATATCAGGAAGTACCGTGGGAAGCTAGTGGTGACACGTAATAATTCCATTTATTGGCACACTGTCAATGGAGGGACTACTGGGTATCAGGGAACGGGCTCTGCAATCAATGCAGTGAGTGAAATATATAAAAAAGTTATGTATGGCAAAGTATTTCTTTAGCTGTTATGAACGATGTGATAATACGTAAGCAGTAACTGGCATGGTGTCTAAAGTTATGGCAGGAAAGAAAAGAAGGGAAATATGGTCATTCGAAAGTAGTTGCACTGGGTCTGGGTTAATAGTACTTAAGGAAGAAATAAATCAGCAACAAACTGAATAAGTATTGATAAGGTAAAAGGTACAGGTGGGGCTAGACGCCATGAGGCTTAGCTGCGGTGCTCATCTCCGTAACTTAGGTCTTTGATCCTGTGGCGGATTTTCACCCAATATCCTGGAATAGAAAGCCACTATATCATCCAGATTACCAGTTACCTACCCTAAGTGTTATCTTAAGTACTGATTGGTTCCGACCAACCCATGAAAGGTGAATGGACACCTGAGTTGGTGACGCCAGCTGCCTGTGCCAGGATTCGAACACTGGGAGTAACAGACAGACAGCTTCACAGTTAGTGACAGAGCGACTCTGTGCCTTGATTCACTATATAAACTTATGATCCATCCCCTGTCGTTACTGTGATGTCTCTTGCATGAAAGACAAAGAGGGTATACAGTTTCGCCAATCCTCTTGTTATTCTTCGAAACTAGATCTTACTAGGCAAAAAAGTTAAAGGATATTTAGTTGTTCAGGATGGGACACTGTAGGAATGTGCAGTATCTTCAAGTACCTCCCATATTTCCTGAAATACGCCTCTGATTTATTCGAATAAGGTTGTTTAAATATTTACACACAGTTTATGTTTAAAGCTAGAGTTATGTTACTATAAAGTGCAGTGAATGACACACCGTGAGATGAGGTGTGTTTTAGGAGAACGAGCTGATTAGGGCGGGAGAGAGTCAGGCCTGCCATAAAACGCCAGCAGTCATGCGTCTGTTGAAGAATTCACTGGAGACTTAAAGCAGTCACATTGGAAACTCAGGAACCTTTTAAGAATAAAAAAGACCTATAACGTCCTGAACTGTGAAGATAATCGCAAGACTGTAAAAGCTTTACAATCATGGCGGAACGAGTCTCAGTTAAAGTTGTCGTTTTACTGTTATAGGAAAAAATGATTTAGCATATATTACAGGTAACTGTTGTTTATAGATAAGAAATAATGAGCAGAAGAACCTAAATTAGTATTATCAAGACGTATAGTTAAGTTAACAGAGTTCTGACTTAATTATGCTAACGCTAACTTTCTTACACATATTCAGTATGAGTGCGAAGGCACTCCGGATAAACAATCTGGAAAAAATGCCAAAGTTAAACTGCGTGGTAGCAGCGCTCAGTAGGAAACGTATGAGCATGAAAATGGCGGTGAACTTTCTTTGGGCAAAAGTCCAAAAGTCCTGCCCATATGGTAAATATTTACGTACCAGTACAGTGCGCTTTGTGAGCGCTTGACGAACCAGCGAGAGCCATGTTATCTCGAAATCCTTCTGATATAAAATAATAGACAGAATCTTCTATATTTAACTGCTAGAGATGATGTAAAAAAAATCAAGGTTACGACGGAAAATCTTTTTTAATATGCTTTCGTAACTGAGGCGTTCAGCGATTGGAGCCGAAAACTCCTTTGGAAAACTCGTGATTCCAAGGGGTTCCTACTCCTTTATGGGTGAGTTTGTAGTTGATAATATTTATTCAATAATTGTATCATATGCAAAAAGAATTTCAACTCTACATTCACATCCAGTAGGAGTAAAATTATTAGCTTTTGCTTCGCATGACCGTCAGGTCGAGCCGTGCCGGGATGCACATATCCAAACCAACTGATGAGAAATGTATTGCACATCAGTGAAGGTATGACAATAGGCATGACTAATCTATGGAACGAAAAAAGCTTTTCACTAAATCCTAATCATGTACACTAACAAGTATAATAACTTATGACCCACTCAGATGAATACTGTGACAAACAGCTGGTATCCGCGGTACGTCATGAAAAACAACGCGCTTTCGAAAAATGCATTCCATTATGAGATTTGTAAGACCAGAGCAAATATGCTTAAATATTAACGCACTGGTTCTTACCCAATTTCGTTCGCAAAAATTCAGTTTGAGTAGCACCAAAACTTTTTATTCTCAGCTGCTGTACCAGTCATAGTATGTATCATTATCACATTCCCATTTAAGCAAAAAAAAAAAAAAAAAAAAAAATCAGCAAGAACAGAGCGCCATTTATTTTCCAGTTTGTAGTCCAGTCATGGCAAATGGTACCTTTCTGAACTGCCATGAAAATTACCTTCCTGTGGTAACAATATTCATCAACGAGAGAGAGAGAGAGAGAGAGAGAGAGTCGGTCAGAGGCAGCATAAAAAGGTCCAAAACACAATCTTTTTTCTTCGAACATGTTTCGCCTTGTTTCTTGATAATAACACGACAGGCAGAGTCAGGAAAGTGAATGAGACGATAACAATGGTGATCGAGAACAAACATAGCAGGTTTGTTTTTACCAGACAAAAAACATTGCCTCTTTCGGCTTAGTTGATGGCCGCATGTGTACTAGCAACTAAGGAGACTCATTTCTACCTCATTAATCAAGTGAAAGTGTCCACGGGGTGGAACGGTGAATCGTACATGATGGCCAAAAGGAAAACTGCAGATCTTTAATCATATTATAGTGCTTTCCCTTTGATCTTCAGGTGCGATTCAGCATTCCACCCGTGGACGCCTTCTCTTGTTCAGTATTCGAAATTTCAACAAATATTAATTGCATTAAGTAGCATTTTGATCAGTATTAGAATCTGCAAACAAAATGGTGACAGAAAGCAACAGTTTGATCAATATTAAAAATTTGCACAAAAATTGATGGTAGCGTGTATTTGACAATATTGGAAATTTCCTAAAAATGATGGTAATGAGTAATATTCAACCCATTTTAATAAACTTCCACGATAAATTATGGTGACTAGTTAGAATTTCATCAATATTATAAATTACGGCAAAAGTTGATAACAGCAGCTAACATTTTGATCAATTATAGATTTTCAACCAAAAAAATGATGAGTAACAAAGTGGCCAAATATTAAAAATTTCCACACAAAAGTGATGGTAGCAAGTAACAATTTGACAATGTAAGAAATTTCAGAAAAAACAAAACAAAAAGAAAGTGATGGTACCAAGTAACATTCAAATTATTTAACAAAAATTCCCACAGAAAATGATGGTAGTATGGAATACCGAATCCATTTTCGTTTATTGCCACAAAAAATTATGGTATCATGTATTATCCAAATCGTCTTAAGAACTTAAAAAAATGATGGTACTATAATATAGTATTTATTTTCAAGATACTTCAACTAATAACTGTGGTTGTATTAAGTGAATCGCGGTCTTCAGCTCAGTACTTTCGTGACTAGTTGGGCATTGAGGGTCGGGACTCAAAGCTGTGATTTTTCAAATATCCACAGTTTGTTCATCTGGGAGAAATCACGTTCGGTAGATGAATTTGTTGCAGGAAGACATGGAATGAACTGAATCAACGTCAACATGTGCTGGTAAGCAATACCTCTGTCCTTAAAGTGGGTGAACATTTCTACTCAGCACTGGTCTGTACGTAACTTAGCTGCATTCCATTCTACTACTTTTTCCTCAGTAATATAATTCTTGACATAACAAAACTCATTAAATAACTTAGTATCAGACTGTGAATCACATAATTTCTTTTCTGCAGCAAAATCCATTGTTTTTTCGATGTCTTGTTATTTTGGTGTTTGCTTTAATGAGGCCTACTGCATATGAACAAAGTCTTGGAAGTATCCTGATCACTGGCTTAAGTACTGAAAGCACGTGCCATTAAAGTCTGTAGCTGTTTTCTTCGATTTAGATGAGTCAATTGGTCCATCTTCTTCAAGTATGCTTCCTAAAACTGCGATCATAACTCCCACTGCTGTTGTATGTTCCCCTCAATACTTGAAATGACTTGATGGAAAGTGGCTGACTTGACTGTGGACAAAGTTATGCCAGACTTCAGCACATGTGCTTTAAAATAAATCTTAAGAACAAAAGGGCATTTGCACTGGATCAGAAAATATGAATTTAAGTCAGGATACATTCTAAGAATTCCCTCGACAGCAGACATTAGGCCACATAAAAAAAATAAAACAAAATAAAAAATTGTTTAGCGTCCGGTCACTTCATTTTTTCACGGTCGGCCGGCCTTTTTTTTTTTTTTTAAATGTACCAGGATATGCGAAAGATATCCTTGTTGTTCATTCATAGCCACATGGTATGGTAGGGATGTGTAAAAGGCCACAGAAACCGTGTACGAAGCTAAGAAGAAACCAAAACATGAACATCTTGTTCAATCCTTTGTTTGAAGAGCTTTGAACAAGAACATGTATTAAAAGTATTAAATGTCAGGCAGAAGTTGTTTCATTCTTTAACAAAATTCTTATAGAACCTGTTCCACTGTATGTGAATCCTACATCAACAAGGTATCCCAGCAATCTTTTGGACCCTCAATTTCAATATGCCTAAGTGGTTTGCAAATGCAGTTTTTTTATTTCAACCTTGAAAGACATACCCAGTAGTGGATCGCAGCAGGATATACTTTTGTGGACACGCAACAGGGAATACCAGAATTCGAAGTATTCTTGAGCTATTGTAAGCTAGCATAGGATCTAAACTACATGCTATTTCATAAACAAACGTTCACAAAGTCACAGTGTTTGTATTCTATCAGAGCAATTGCCTGCATATCTATGGACAAAAGTAAATCGACAAAAATCTCCAATACCAGTATTCCCCTATGTCATCTCACGTGCTATACTCGAGGTATATGGAAGTAAACCCAACACTGGAAAAGATGGCAATACATCGCTCACACCTTACGTTTAGTCAACAACACTGAATTTTTGCCACGTCTGCTCACTTTATCCTTAGCCCTACAATCCTCACAGAATGGATAAAATCCATTGATGGTCAGAAGTCTGTCCAATGTGCCACAGTGAATAAAGATTGGGTCGTACATGAATGTTTATCAGAACAGAATCGTCTTCGGCAGGTTGAACATTCTGCAAACATTTCCACAGCTGTACAGAATCATCTCCATGTGGATCTCAAGTTCATCTCTCATCTTTTTTGTCAGTTTTCTGGCAGCATGTAGACAACTCCACTTTCCGCATTCCTCACAATGTACAACAGTTCCAACAGTCTTAACTCACTGGCACTAGGGCTGAAAGGTCAACCATGACCCTTCGCCAGATCTTGGCTTTTCATGGAGGGACGGAGTTCTTGGGTAGAGGTAACCTGAAGAAAAGAAAACATTAAATGTTCTACATATACAGGGCTCAAGAAATTTTAAATGCCATCCGAGGCCATTATACCTCTTTTCACAAGTGACCTTAGCTCAATGTTCTGTTTGTAGATTCTTCTGACATGTGAGGCCAAAATGACATGTTATCTTAGGTAGCCTAATTGCTGTGATCTCCTGAGAATCTTTTGAACATTTGACTGCTATCAGCCCCAGTCACACTGCAGGTACGACTTGTCACAAACCTGAGAATCGCGAAACCAGTCCCCGACCACGGAGGTCTCCCAGCAGTCGTGCCACCGATTGGCTACTGGTGGTCGTCCGGTGTCCGTCCAGAGTCCGTCCCGTGGGCAGATCACGGGTGGTTTGCGATAAGTCGTACCTGTCGTGTGACTGGGGCCATCAAAGAACACATCGCCCGTTGTTCTACGACAAAAATTGTGGAAACGCCAGGGTGGGGGAGGGTTGCAACACCCCTCTCCCCCCCGTACCATGGAACCTGGTTGAAACCAGACTCTGACGAGAGTTAAGGTACATCTTCAAGCAAGGGAAAATCAATACTTTGCTTGTATAGGCACTGAAGAAGGGATCGAAGTAGAGCACAACTTTCACTCAAAATGCAGATTCAACTTTCCAAAGTGTTGGTATTCCAGAGAAGAAACATAATAATGTCTTATCTTGCCATATAGTTCTGTGAATGGCATGTATCTTTCTCATGATGGGACTTGGTCAGGAAGGTGGTGGATTTCCTTGAATACATCCAGAGGAAATCTTGGGATCTTACAGATTTCGGAAAGTTCGTCTACTAAACAAATAAAAATATGCGAAACATTTTGCCGTATTATTAACCATTAGAAAACATAAAAAATGAGGGTCGGGCAAAAAAAAAAAAAAAAAAAAAATGAGGATCGAGGTAATTTTCACGGTCGGATGGAGACGTTAAACAATCATTTATTTTTTATGTGGCCTTAGTGCTAACAACCGTCTTTTTACTGTACCCCACTAATTGTTTATATTTACTTTCCACAGAATCGCAGAAAACCTTCAGATCTTCCACTCCAACTGTATACAAGTAGAAATATTAATATATCCTAACAACTCTCTGAACATCAGTTTGCAAGTAGTCGCAGGCAGTCTTCACAACATTATACAAAATATAGGCACTGCATCTAACACCAATAAATTCCCTGCCTACGTAAGTATTAAGTTTCCTGAAAATGTTATGAACTCCTTTTCTTTCAACTCCACTGATATTACAGTTTGTGTTTTCACCACAGAAAGCAACTAATTTATGTTAAGTGGTTCACCACAACAGCCGAGGTTTCTCCAAGCTGAGACTGAAAGTCAGTGAGTTCTACTCGTACACCTTCTCACGGCTTAATTAAAGAAGCGAACCAGTACAGGGAAGAGTTTGGTGTTTCCATGATTTGCTTGCATCAGTTAATATCATTGCACAATGAGCTTCTTTCAACTCACTATCCCATCTAATAACGCAGATTGGACAAATGCATTTGTAACTATTGAATGGCATTTTATTCTGGCACATCTAAATTTGGCTCAAACCATTTCCGAAATATTTTAGAGGACGCACCTTTAAAGAAAGTAGTGACAGTTCTGCTAGATGAGGCACTGGCATCAGCAGCTTTGTTTTTGGGATGCTAGATGCTTAACAATATCACTGTCACCACCAAGTGCAGTGCTAAACACCCTGATACATTCAGTGCTCTGAACATCACTTTCTTTGACTGTGTAGGAATGGGGTATTTTGACAAAGTACACTTTCGCTTAGGCATTTTCCCAACCAATGCAATTATCTCTCAGACTTATTATTAACTTTCCTGGTTTTCATAGCGTTTCATTCGTGTAGTACTCTCACACGGCTTCTCCAACACTGTCTCGGCGAGTAGCGAGATGGGCTGACTGACGTGAGAAGCAGTCTAGAATAGGACATGCTCGATGTTCGTCCAGGGCCCATCCTGTACCACATTCGATCTAAACCTTTCAAAATAAAGCACCAAGAAATGTTTGACTTTCTAACTACTGTATATTCTTTAGAGTTTAATTTTAACAAAGTTTATTCGTTCGTTAGGGAAGTGGGACATTTCGGGACAACTCCTGAAAGTGTGGGACATGTTCAGACACCATAAAAATGCGGGACCATTGTTGAAAAATCGTGACTCCCACCAAAATCAGGACGCCTGGTCACCATACCCAGAAATCAGAGGTAGTATTCTACTACAGACATAACGTGCGCTTGGTTGACAAGAATGGCACACAGACTGGAAGTGTTGAGTACATTCGTCGTTCTGTCAAGAGGTACAAAAAACTTTTCTTCCACTTGGGAGACGTGTGTTATGAATGATCATCATTAATACTATGGCACCTAGAAAAATGGGAAGGCGATCTCGCTGAGGAAGTTCGTACATGATTGAAGGAAATTCTCGAGGAATATGGCCAACAAACGTCAACACCGCGTCCACGGAGAAATGGTGCACATGACCCGCCTGACAGGGCTGGTGCTAAGGACAGAGCGTGGTGTATTACCTAGAGGTGCCAGCAATACCTGTTGCTGTACCACTGAGGGCACATAAGAAGAGAGCCCAACTACGATACCATAGCTGTACCACTACCGAAAGGCGCGAGCACATGAGGAAGCTCACAGTCTGGCAATGCCACTGATGCCAGTTGGCTCTTGCCCTGCCTTCCCCACCACTCCCCCGTTTCCTTGAATATCGTACTGCTGCATGTTTTTAGCCTAAGCAACAAACAGTAAAATAATATGTAAATAATAGTATGTGAATAAGTGTTAAATGTAAAAATATAGTGTAAGTAGGGAAATAAATGCAAAAAACGTAAATAGGTAAATAAGAGAGTAAGTGGAAGAAATTTACTTTGTGTCTTCCCATGACAGTGGTGGTTATCTGGGTCTGCTTTTGATTTAGGAAGAGCTCAAGGAGGACATGGTGATAAATTTCTCTCGCGCTGGTCACCACAACCCCAGCCTACGAACAAAAACCTACAGCCACAGTGGCAAGATTGTTGTCTGTGTTTATTACTTTATTACCCGTCCCCGTCCCGGAGGGGCCAGGGGACGGGTATTGTTTTCATTAGGTTTGTCCGTTTGTTTGTCTGTGTATCTGTTAACAACATTACGCGAAAACTACTGAAGCGATTTTGACTAAAATTACACGGACGTTGGGCAACGACCTTCTGATCATCTTGTTAAATTTTAGGCCAAATTGGGCCAAGGCCCAGGCTTGCCCAAAAAATGTTTTTAAAAAAATCGTTTTTTCGCCATAACTCCTTTCAAATTCGCCATCTATCTATCTATCTATACACCAAGGCTGCTTCCCCCAAGGAAAGGGAGGTAGCTGAGACAGGAAGACACACTCCCCATTTACTGATCCACTCAAACACATTCATTTGCATCTTAGCCCCAAAGGGGAAAAGGGACAGAACCTCACCGCACCACACCGCAAAAGAGTAAACTGCGCAGTGCAATCAGTGACATCCGCAGCAGGGCCCGACAGCAAAGCTGGTTTACCCCTGCCACGTCATATGTCATATCGCCATTAAAAAAAAATGAATCTGCATCCTATAACACCTCCCAGTTAGCGGCAGGTGGGTCAGTGTCAGGTGGGTTGTGCCCAAAATTTCAAATGGGCATAGAATCGTCAATTTCACCCGATTCCAAATTTGATATGTAACATCTTTGACTAGATATCTTGTGTTTATACGTCAACACTAAAATGACTACCGGGGACGAGTTTGCTGTGCCTTGGCACCGCTTCTTGTTTTATTGTGTGGAACGTGTTCAAGCAAGCGAGCGAGCAAGTCAGGCAATGCTGAATATTGTTTCATGTGGCTCATCTTCCTTTGATTTCCTGACTTGAAAATACTAAGAACTTATTAGATTACACCAAAAATATTCCCTCACACTTCCTAAAACCAATACTTCTCTTGAATTAATTTTAGGTCTAGGACTTGGGAGCTAGCAGGTTAATAATGACTTCCCTTTTTTTGCTCACTCACAAAAATTACCTTCACCAAATCTCTCGGTGCGCTCCGATTCGAATCAGAAATAAGAAATTCAGGGTTCTTTCGTCGTTCAGGGTATTGTATTAGTTTGACTCGGATTCTGTCAAAAATTTCCAAAAAAAAAACACACAAAAAAAACAGAAGGTATTATTTGTTTTGAAATGGCAAAACCTGGTTGCTCTCAGTAATCGTTGGCGTCCGGAGAGGGGGCAAGAGGAGGCAGTTGCCCCTCCATGGAAATATGTGTTTGCCCACTAAACGACTTCAATAATTTTATTGCAGCTCAGTCAGTGTTTCCACATTCAAGGAAATGTTATATCAAGGAAATCTGATCCTTACAAGAAAAGTATTGAGGAATTTTAAATTCAATAGAAATTCTAAAAATATAAATACATTCCGATGGGCCACACTGTGGCATACATCAAATATCTCGCTTTGGAGAGAGTGGGAACTGTGGTCCGTAGTTTTGACCTATGAGGGTGCTGAATTATGATTGGCTGCCTGAGTCGGCCTTGTTTTCCCAGTTAATCAGTGAGAATTAAGCCTGTATAACTAAACCAATTACCTCAGCTTCGTGGCTGCAAGTTGTACGGTATGGTGAGGAATGCCTGTTTTATTTTCAGCGATCCTATAGGTTTATGCGAAGTATTATTCATATTCCTTTAACTCTGCATGTAATGAAAAAAAGTAAAGATTATGTTCAATGTATTTTTCCTTGCTGACAATTTGTAAAGGACAGATATGACGCAATTTTATCTTAGCCACCTGGAGAAAAGTTAACGTGTCAGATGACGGTGACACAGACAGAAGTTTGCCTTTATTAGCAGTATACAGTAGTGATAACCACAGTGAAAATGACACTAGAGGACTTAGAAGAATGTATATTGTTTACTACACAAAACTGCACCTTTTGATCATTTTTAAGTAAACTGACGAAGTTTTTTGTTATTTTTCAGAGAAAAATTTTAGTTAAGCTAATACCTAGCTATAATTATATGAGGCGTGTGAAAACCTGGCTACGTTCATAGATGTCAACGAGTCACCTGTCAGCTCTCTGTATGCTTAGCGTGCACCGCAAGAAAGTGATCTCCAAGAAGAAATGTTCACTGAGACTAAGAAGAAATGTTCACTGAGACTGTCACTGAACGTTTTGGCAGTGACAGAAGCCGGCTACAGTTCCTTTTCAAGGACCTGTAGTGTACTGTATCTGTGAATGTGATCTATTCTACACATGAAGTTAATTTTAATATTTTCGTTGTATCATGTACTATAATATACAGAACATTGAATGCCATATTTTTTTCTTTATACTTTGCAGTTTGTATGAGTGACTGGAAGATAATTAACTCTCCATGGTAGATTTTCGGTATCCCTATGCCTGAGCCATGAGATTTTGATCGAGCCGTTTTGTCCCCCCTTGCGAAATATCCTGCAGACGCCCCTGTCAGCAATCGTCGGAAAATACTGCTGCACTACTCACGCAACCTTAGACCATTCCATCTTGCGCAGCCGGCTGTTACGCTAATCTGCCTTATAAAAAATCGTTTCCTCGATTTACGGAAAAACTATTGAGAATTACGAGTTGTCTGTGAAATTAAAGTAATTTAGGATTTTTATGCAATTTCCAAATTGGTGCCTATCTTTCTTGTAATTTCAAATTCGCTGAGATATCCAAAAAAAAAGTTCGCTACTGTACAACAGAGTTTTCCTCCCGACCCCTGCCCTCACTACTTGCTGATACCATAAATCTTTCGGTCGAGTACACGTCGGGGGTTCAAAATGTGATTAAAATTGGTGTTCTCGCTCGTTTCGATCGCTCGAACAATTCCTTCAATTGTTGTTTTGTTGTGCACTTATATTTCAGGGTTTGCATGAAAATACCCATTTTCGTTGGTTATTACCCGTCCCCGCCCCGAAGGTTCTCGGGGACGGGTGTTGTTTCCACACGGTTTGTTTGTTTGTCTTTCAACAACTTTACGCAAAAACTACTGGTGCGATTTTGACTAAAATTGCAGGGTTGATGGGTTATGATCTTCTGATCACCTGATTAAATTTGGGGCCAAACTGGACCAAGCCCCAGGCTGTAGGCCAAAAAAAGATTAAAAACAGGGACGAGTAAAGATCGTTTTATCGCGATAACTCCCTTCAAATTCGTCATATGTACTTGAAACCAAAACCTAAATGTGCATCTTTCAAATCTGCAACCTATTACATGCCTCATTACATCAGGGAGGTCACCCCTCAGTTAACGGTAGGTTGGGGGGTCAGAGTCAGATGGGTCGGGCCTAAAATTTCAAATAGGCATAAAATCATCGTTTTTCACCCAATTTACTCCAAACTTGATATGTGACATCTTTGAGTAGATATCCTGTTGTGTTTAAATGTCAGCACTAAAATGACTGCCGGGCGAGGGTTTGCTGTGCCTTGGCATTGCTTCTTGTTCATGCAGCGTACTGCTTACAATATTCAAACCAATGCCACACACTGCCTTGCCACTGCTGCACTACGGTAATCTCTTTTTTGTAGGTTTTGACCGTGACCCCTGCCCCTCTACACAGTTGCACTTTTTTTTTTTTTTACTGCTGAGAAACAGAAACATACGTACAGTATACGATCCAAACTACATTTACAGGAATACGTTTCCATAAACAAAATTAATATGAAATTTCCAAAAATAAATATTCTTAAGCTAGACATGCATTGAATTAGTTCATAATAAACTATTCTCTTTATTTACAACCATTTTAAGAACATGTAAGGCTTTTATGTGGCGAAAATAGCAATATCTCACTGCCGGTTGGAGGGACAGAAGTCAAGAGTGAAAGCAGTGGAAATGAGTTAGCCTATTTGAGAGGAGCATGTGGAGTCATATGGAGAGACAGACTGACAAATGAGGAAGAGAAGGAGCATTGTAGTGTGGATGTGGATGTGACAGGAAGCGTTAGGAGAAACACATTGAGGCGGCTTGGCTATGTGGAGAGGTTGGAGAGTAATAGACTGACGAGGAGAGTGTACTGTATGAGTGAGGTGGAGGGGGGTAAGGGAGGGGATGGCCGAGGATGGGATTGAGGGATGGAGTGGAGAGGTATATGAGAGAGCGGAGTGTAAGCTGGGAGCAGGACAGTGAAATGGCGGGGGAAAGGGCGACATGGAGGCGATTTATTTGTGGCCACCCCTTTACGGGATTAAGGCGTCTGGCAATAGATAGATCATTGCCGGTCATTTTAGTAGTTTTGTTTAGATTTCACCCCGAGTACATTTCAGTCTTTTTTTCTTTTAATGTAATCAATTTTAGGATCTGTTTGGAGGCCAAAAAAAAAAAAAAAAAAAAAAAAAAATTAGTAGTTGCGCCATACACTCATCTTCAATTTTTGGATAAAAAAAAAACGAAAATTGCAATTCGAAAAAATGGCCCCGGATCTGGCCTGTCCGGCTAGCTAATCTATTACCTCCCGGCACCTAAGGGGTTTTGTTTATCCTTCCTCTCTTCAGCTGCTAGAGTCATACGCGGGAAATTTTTATCCATTTCTTTCCATGTGTCTGGGCTAGGAAATGGGTTCAATAACCGGAACTCTAATACCTACAATTCCTATGTTTCACCCCTTCACCTGCCGCCACATTGGCATTATCTTATTGCCTATGTTGAATTCATACAAGATCTAGTGTAATGATATTAAAGAGATGATTTATGATGTGTTGGCTGGTCTTGTGGGCGATCAGTAAACTCTGTTTTAATGAAATTAATAAAATCGATCTGTTCCCTGCCTATTTGGTATCGATCTCGCGCCATTACATGTAACAAAACACTTCATCACCTCACATTTAGCAGGCAACAAGTACAGTTCGTTTCCAGAAATTTAGTTTGATTGTACTAGGTTTCGTCCACTGTAGCTTAGTGAAACTTCCTCCTTTTGCACCTTATTGTTCGTAGTTTAAAGGCAGAATAAATGAGCACTACGAACCTACATTCTTTCGATAGCTCCGCGGACAAAGCACTATCGTACGCTTACATATTTTTATTTCATGGTTGCTCTCCGTAGACAGTTTTATTCAACTTCTGCAGAAGGTCCTGTAGTACTGAAGTAGTTAACGAAGGCCATTTCTAACGCTGCTAATTTGAAGAAACTCATAAAATTGAATATAGGTGTCTGGAAAAAGTAAGACAAACGGAAAACTGACGTCCTCGTGAGACTGTGGATGAGGGAAAGGGGAAGGGGAAGGGATATCGGATCCCCACCATATATGAGGGAGCCCGAATGTAAATGAAAGGGAAAGGACAAAATGGTTAGATGTGTAGTGGGTGAGGGAAGGAGGGAGGCAAAGGATATGTAAAAAGATATTTTATTCAACAGGAGGTACACCAGAATCGATTATAGGAGCCGAGCCAGTATGGGCATGAAGAACGAGCAGGAGAGATCTAAACATATATCTTGTGTATAACGGTGGGCAATGGAGCAAGGGAAAAACATAATTATCGTGGATATTTACATCAAAACGTAATTACATTGGTCATGCTGTTTTTGTAGATGCTGAAGCCGTCGTTCGTAGTTGTGGAATAGATGGTGATTGGGAGTCGCGAGGCTTCATTACCAATAGGAGATAATACTGACTGTTGCAGGACACATTGTATAGGCTTGTTAGTGAATTTTCTAAGGCCTAGCAGTCCTACACCACTTCGGCGTTAATGCCGAAATTCGGTGTTGAATAAATTGCAGGGATATGCCATCAAGGAGGTGAAGTGGTACTGACTGCAGAATTGTTATGACGATGTGGGTCTTATGGAAGGCTAGTAAAGTTTGTTATAATGAATTTAAAACAATTTGCAGCATGGCAACTGTGTAATACCAAAAACAAAGACAGTGCTGGGCACAGTTGGGAAGGCTGAGAGACGCCGATGACAGTATTTATAACAGGCAATGATACCATGACATCTACTGTACAGCGTGAACACCGACAGTCAGGGGATAGCAGATGGTGGGGATGGGCAGGCATAAGACAAGCAGGTACAAGGGACAGAGGTCTGTAACAAATTCAGAAAAAAAAAAGAGGGGTACTGTCAGTTTTATATAGGGATTGATCGTGTACAGCGGCTAAAGAGCAGGCTTTGCAAAACACGGTCTCGAGTTGTAAATATAAACTTTACCGAGTTTACACTGTGTAAGAGTGTTCTTAGATATCTTGGCGTTCATTTATAGAGATGATAAACATTTAGTACACCGCTTCCCGTACGATCAGCGAAGTTAAGCAATGTTGGGTCTGGTTAGTACTTGGATGGGTGACCGCCTGGGCACACCAGATGCTGTTGGCATAACGTTCTTCCTACGTGTCAAGTGGGGTTGGTGGAGGATTAGTGCCCCTCCCTGTAAAACAATTAACTCTAAGCCCTTGGCCACCCCGTTTGGGATACATGGTGTCTGGCAATGAATGAATGAAAATAAACATTTTACATCCAAACTAATGTGATTAATTATTAATATGCATCTACTACAACGCTTAATTCTAAAAAAAAAAAAAATGTTACGAAGACTTGTTTAGCGTAAAAAAGTAGCCATGATCTTCAGCAGACCCTGGTGTGTTCGACTCCATTTCTGGGAAATGCTATAACAGTATATGTGTCACGAGGTATAACGAGGTATAACAGTGTAAGACAAGGTCATTGGCTGCCGGACTGCAGTGATAGTACAGCGGACAGCACGGCTCATGCGAGATGACTTGGGGAGAAAAAATAGACTAGAGATTACTACAGTATATTGGGCAACAAAGTGAGGTGACTGGAGAGAGTTGCTAAACTTCCCCCTCTTGGTGTTAGCACCACCAAAATGCGTACTTTCAACACATGAACCGTAAGAACATCCACCTCGTGGCCAAGGGCAAAACTATGATAAATGGGATATGTAGCTGAGGGGCGGGTAGGAACACCAACAGTCACTAGCAATGCACGAGTCACTTTAACGGTAATCCTGTGTCAAAGACCGGGCAACAGCTTGTGCCCCGACAGAAGGGGATGACACCAGCTTCAGTATGATTAGATTTTGTCATACCTGTGACTGAATTGTAGACACAGTAAGACAGTCAAAATGAACAAAGCACAACGACACAATTAGGTAGGAGCAAAACCAAGCTACTACTGTTAAACACTAAGAGCATTTTAATAATTATGAATTACACTGAATATTTAATATTCAGCAGCCTCATATTACGAATAAATCTTACTAAATACGTCTCGATGTACAGACTCCCTGCACCATATTACTGGCTTCTTTGCACCGCGAGCTGCTTCTCCGTTTATTGCCCTAGTAAATGGTTGAAATCGGTAATGCAGTGCTACATCTCCAAATACCCAAATCCTTCTTCTCTGCATATCTTCTGGATGAACTGGAGGATTTTCCCTTTATATACTACCGGAAGAAACAGAGCAGCACAGTTTTACAGCCGAATCGTTAATTGTCTCATAGCCATTACTTCTTTATTGTTGTGTGTCAGCTGATATTAGATTTGATTCAAGGGGGCAGTAGTAGGAACCTGAGAGTGTCAACGTGGAATGTCCCTTATTAGTTGATTTTTTTTAATGTATTTAGGTCGAAATACTTCTATATCATCCGACAGTCAGGGATTGCCATATTTTTTTCACAACTGGAAGGAAAACTGAGATGGTTTCCGATTTTTTTTTTTTACTTAATGTGTTAAATGTGAGTTTTGTTGACACTTAAGCATACAAACTTTATCAAATAAACTTCTTGACCAGCCAGCCTCCGCCATCTTTAATGCTTTGGACAGTCAACTGATCAGCAGACTGACCATTCTTATATTCGCAATGATGATGATGGGAGGCATTTTACTTTGTCTTAGCTCAGAAATATGTGCGTCGGCACTAACCAGTTCATAGCGGTTTTACGAATGACTGTATTATGCCCAAGTAGACACAAGGCTGATCACCCTCCCGTTTTCTGTGCCTATTGTTACGTGTAATACATGCATTGACTGATTGCTTGATTGTGTGTGTGTAAATTGGAGGCAAATGGGGAAAAGTGAGGTGAGAAGGGGGACTTTGGGCGAATGTCCAGAACCAAATTCCATTTTTCCCATAAGTTTAGTTATTTCTATGGCACGGTTTTCTTTGGCGCGGGATTGTTCTAGAACCAATTACCTGTGCCTTAGGCGATTTAACTATATATATATATATATATATATATATATATATATATATATATATATATATATATATATATATATTGTTATGACAAGGTGGGTCTAAAGATATAACTGACCGCCTGGAATTTAGAGTACAAAGGGGAAGGGTAGCCACACCAAGTCGCAAGCTCAAAAAGGGGAAATGGTAATAAAGATCAAACAAATAACAGTGACTAAAGGGGCAATGAATCTATCTATATACCTAGGCTGCTTCCCCCAAAGGAAGGTAGGAAGCCAAGACAGGACGACACACGCCCAATTTACTCATCCACACACACACACACACACACACACACACACACACACACACACACACATTCATTCGCATCTTAGCCACAAGGGAAGAATGGACAGATACTCACCGCACCACACCACAAGAAGGTCGATTGCACAATATAATCAGCTACAGCAGCAACAGGGCCAGACAGCAGAACTGGTTTACCTTTACCACATCATAATGGACCCATCCCCTTACCTGCATCTGAACTGATCAGCTGCTCAGACCAAATGCGGGAGAATATCCCCTCAGGGCTGTCATCATTTATTCATTCACAATTTCTCTTCAATCATTTCTATCACGCACAGCCACTCTTCCTTGCTCAACAGACATCCCTCTCATATCCAACGCTCTCTTCACGCTGTCCATCCATCCTATTCGTGGTCTTCCTCTCCGCCTTACACCTCTCACATCAGATTGACTTATCTTTTTCACCAGTCGCTCATTATCCATTTTCTCCGTATCTCCAAATCATCGCAACACCCTCTGCTCAACTCGATCAGCCATCTCCCGCACAACTTCAGTTCTCCTTCGCACTTCATCATTTCTCACTTAATCCATACGTGTCACTCCACACATACTCCTCGGACACCTCATCTCCATTATATTCAAACTTTTTCTCTCTGCCACACCCATATTCCATGTTTCAGCCCCATATAATGCACTCGGTACCACAGCACCCTCATACAGGCTTCTTATTACATCCAGTCTAAGCGAATGACTTTTTTTTTTTTTTTTTTTTTTTTATGTGTCCGACTCTGGGCATAGGCTTCACAGCCTGCTATCAAGGCCCAGCAGTCCTCCTACATACCATACACCTCTACATGTCGCCACTTCGGCGCTAACACCCATCGTCCATATTGAATACATGCTAGGGCTGTCTCATACAGGACTGGTGTATTGGTATTAGCGGGGGTATTTTTACGACATGTCGGCGGGTCTTCTGGTAGATCAGTAAAGCCTGATTTAATGAAATTCAAATCCTTAAACTGTTCCCTGCCCCAGCCGGGATTCGAACCTGGGTCCGTTAGGACTACAGGCCACCTCTCTACCGATTGAGCCACCTCATTCCTCCCAGCACCTTTCCTACTTCATTCATTCTAAACTTCACTGCTGCATCTACTCTTCCATCCTCAGCAACATGTGACCCTAAATACTTAAGACACTCCTCCTCAAGCAATTCACCATTCAAAACTATATTCATCCCATCTACCAACCTCATACACTTCGTCACTTTACTCTTATTCTCATTTACTTTCAATTTCCTCCTTTCACACACCCAAACTCCTCTACCAACTGCCTCAATCTCTGCTTTGAATCAGCCACCAGTGAAGTATCATCCACAAACAGCAGCTGCTTTAGATTCCACTCTCTACCATTAACATTCACCAGACTCAGACCTCCACCTAACACTCTTGCATTCACCTCCCTTACAACACCATCCATATAAATATTATACAACCAAGGCGACATCACACATCCCTGCCGCAGTTCCACTCTCACGGGAAACCATTCACTCGCAGTATTTCCCACTCTTACACACGTTCTACTATTTACATTAAAACTTTTCATTCCTTTTAGTAACCTACCATTAAGTTCATACAATCTTAAAACAGTTCACAAAGCCTCCCTATCAGTTCTATCATACGCTTTCTCTATCCATTAACGCCCCAAACACATCCTTACTTTTCACTAAATACTTTCCACACACCTGTCTCACAGCAAACATCTTGTCCACGCATCCCCTCCCTCTCCTAAAGCTACACTGCTCATCACGAATATCTCCCTCTGTACCCTCTCTAACTCTCATAATTAACACTCTACCATACGCCTTACCTACAACACTGAACAGACTTATACCCCTAAAGCTAGTACACTCATACTTATCACCCTTACCTTTATACAATGGAACCACACAAGCACTTGCCAAGTCAACTGACACCATATCTTACACAAAACACACATTCAATAACGTTACTAACCAGTAAACAATAGTCGCTCCACCACCTTTCAGGCATTCCACAGCACACCCATTCATACCTGCAGCTTTCCCTGTTTTCATCTCCTTTACTGCCTCCTGCATTTCCTCCATCGTGATCAAAGAATCATTCAACTCTCCCAACACATTTATTCCTTGCACCCTTCCATCTGCCACAATCTGAGCCTCCCATTCCTCCTCTACATTTAACAGTCTTTCAAAATACTCCGACCATCTCTTCCTTACTGCATCCATCTCAATTGACATCCTTCCATCCTCTGCTTTTATTCCCTCTTCCTTCCCAGACTCTCCCTTTAGCACCTTTTTCACTTCTTTCTAACACATTTTCTTATTCTGTTGAAAATTCTCAGTCAACCACCTACCCCACATTTCATCTGCTGCCACTTTAGCATCACGCACAGCCCTTCTCGCCTTATTCCTCTTTCTTGATACCTCTCATATGACACCTCATCCTTCCTCTGCAGCCACACTTCATTTGTACGACTCCTCTCCTCCACAGCCATACTTCCTCGCGCCACCGCTCACTGCCCTTTCTTACACCACCACCCACTCGTCTCACACCACACACCTCATCCGCATGCCGCACCACAGCACTCTTAAACAACTACCATTTCTCCTCCACACTGCCATTCTCCTGATCTTTCACTGCATTCCACTCATCTTTCAATTTCTCCTGTCGTTTATCCAACCCACTCACTTTCAAAACCTCCCTGCTACACCTAACTCTCCTAGCTCTCACCCATCTCTTACCTACTCTCAGCTTTCTCTCCACCAGGTAGTGGTCAGACATACCTCCACCCTCCTCTCTCAAAACTCTCACATCCAACAATCTTCCCATTGCATTCCTGGACACAACCACATAATTCATGAACAAGTGCTCGTGGGCCCTTCGGGCCCCTAGCACTTGCTCCTGCTGAGGGCTCTCGCGTTTATGTGCTAATTTAGTGTACCATTGTCACTTGGATTTTTTGCAGCTAACCAATTGATCGTGTTATTTGCAGCTTCGGGAATGGAACGCAAGTTGTCCAAACGCAAGTCCGAAATACTTCAGTTGTACCTGTGGGCAAAAAATTCTGCGGGCGCCAGGAGCGGCGTTTTTTGGTAAAATGTGATCGCTCGTTAAATATAGTAAAAGTTTTTCAGTCATGATGGGACCAAATTTTTTCACATCAGTGAATTTTTTGCAATTTCTGTGCCAATTTTTGGTGCGATTTGCATGTGTAGTTTCGGCTGCCCAAAATACACACACACACACACACACACACGGCTATTGCTAAAGTATATTAGATGCTCTATTAACAACCCTTCCACCCTCCTGTCTCACTCATGTATACTTCAATTTTTTTTCTCAAACAAGGTATTTCCAATCACTATCTCTTGCTCAACACACACCGATATCATTCGATTCCCATGTTCACCCATTCGCTCACGTTGTTTCGGTAAGTATTCTGGCTGACGATTTTAATCCACCCCCCTCTCTGCTAGCCCCCCCTGCGTGCCTATTATTCTTGCCTTATTTTCGCCACCCTGTCATATAGCCTATATATTGCCATAAAACCTACATCATCTTATTCGCCGATATTTGTTCTAGCCGATAAGCAAATAAAAAAAAAAAGTATGGATAAAAGTACATTAGGCCGGTATAAATAAACATTCTTGAGTGTCACTCTCACTTCCCAACATCATAGCTCAAATGTTTTCCATCATACAAAAATTGTTATTATATGTTTAGAATGAGAATTTCATCAGGTTTCTAATAAACTTTGTGGCTTTTTGATACGAGTTTTAGTTTTCAAGAAAATGGCTAAAAACTAAGTCATTTCCTACAGGTAACCGATTTTTTTTTTTTTTTCAGGGAGCTCTAGTGCAAAAGTACTCTCGCAGAGGTTATGTTTTTATTTCATAATCTTGTGTAGAATATCATGGGAGTTCTCAGGGTATCTGTAGATTTTTAATGTGCATCATAGTTTCCGAGTAAATAAAATAAAAAAAAATACTGGGTACCCATCCCCGTACTGCACTTTTGTCATGCGCACACGGTAACCGTTATATTCCTGCCACTAGTCCTTTTGCTAGGAACTGATACTGGAGCTGAACTTTCTTCCATCTCATATGTGTATACGTAAAAAACAATACTTATTTGTGTAAAAAATATAGAAGTATAGAAATAGGTCAATATACAAATCAACAAAGTAGGGATAACTCACTTCCTCCAGAGGTGCTGAGCTGCTGGCAAAACCTTGAAGGGTTTGAAGATGAGTTATGTACTGTGTGTGTGTGTGTGTGTGTGTGTGTGTGTGTGTGTGTGTGTGTGTGTGTGTGTGTGTTCTCTCCTCCTTGCATTACGTTTGCCTAACATATGCGATGCACACACTAGATTTTTCCCCGAACACCGTTTCACAACATACGTATATTTCATACTAAACCATACGCAATATAGCACTGTCTGAGACTGGTACAATACCTTTTCACTGAAGTTTGGTTATATGGCGTATTTGTTGTCTCTGAGCCTTGCGCTAGGTTTGTGCTAAGTCAGTTAATGCACACAATATTTCTTGGTGAACATTCGCTGCACTATTATATATGTATATTTCACACTAAACCATATGCAGTATAGCACTGTCTGAGATTGGTACAGTACCTTTTCACTGAAGTCTGTTGTTGTGAGGCGTATTTGTTGTCTCTGATCTTTGCACTAGGTTTGTGCTAAGTCAGTTAATGCACGCAATATTTCTCTGTGAACACTCGCTACACTAATTTATACATATATTTCACACAGAACCATACACATTACAAAACACTAATCACAATGATTCCATCCCAACCTCCTGTATTATTCCCTTCCTGACTCTATGGCGTACATGACTGCCTGTTCCCTTAGCGACTATGGCTTATCTCTATGGCGTATGTAATGCCTGCTAAGGTAGGTCAGTTATTTCAGCAATCCAGGCACTATATGTTTCACACACTATAACTATTGACTTCACTATAAAGGTAAAATACTCACATAATTCACAGGCAGGGTGAAGCAGAGTGGCAAATCCCACTATAGTAAACCCAACTCCTGCCTCTAGTCCTAATGGCTGATAACGGGCCCCAGTGCTTTCCAAACAATATAACTATGTTCCATAAGACACAATCACTTCACAATATAGCCAAAAACACTCTACAATCACAATATTTCAGTAATGGCTTGTGCCTCGGGAGGGAGGGGGAAAATGGAGGAGTTAAAGGGACGACTGACGTAGCGCTATCCCTCAGCCTGGCTGGTCGTGAGGTACTGAGGTTTATTGCTGCACATTGTCTCATCAGAGCAGTCACAGCGTTGCCAAGTATTTACTTTGGACATGAGACTGGCGTGATAGAATGCACCAAAATATGATGCAAATCAGCAGAAAACTATATTTTGGCCATTTTTTTTTTCTGCTTTTTCATGCAATTCGTGTCAATGTGCATTTACCAGGAAACATCCATGGGATGCAAATCACGTCATCGTGCACAGGAGGGTTCATTTGTTCCAGGCACACCGTGCATACCAACTACACCTTCAACTGATACACATCCCACTCTAGCATTCAGATCTCCCATCATTACCACATTCACATTCGCTCCAAAACTCTTCAGACACTCATCAACATCATTCCAAAAGGACTCCCTCTCTTCTGCATCCCTTTTGCTACCAGACCCATATGCACTCACAAATACGCACAACTCACATTCAAATTTCGCTTTCACCCACATCAGTCTCCATGACACCTTCCATTCACACACTGCTGCACTTCCGGGCTCGCTAACAAGGCCACACCTTCTCTTGGCCTTCCTCTATCAACACCTGACAGTCTTCCATTCACATTTCCAAACTTAGACTCACCTTTCCCTTTCATCTTTGTTTCACTCAAAGCTAACACATCCAACTTTCTTCTCACAAACATTCTCCCAATCTCCTCCCTTTTAGCCTGAATCGTACTACATCCACGCACATTCATAGACCCAATCTTCAGGGTACAGGAATAACTCAATCCCCTATCCCTTTCTATGGCCTGTCTCTTAGAATTAGGTGGTAATAATACTGACAATCAGTATATTGTAGCAACATTGTTTTAGGCATTACCAACTGGTCATAGTGTTTCACATGTTTCACTTAATTTGTCTTCGATTGTGCTGCTGGCCAAGTTTCAGGCTTTAATACTAAACATTGTCAATGCTTTCCATATGCGAGACTTTACGAGTAATTCTCTAAGTTTCGAAGCATGGATGATCGAATACTTCATAACTAAGAGATGTGGAATGCAGAGATAGTGGGAGAGTTCATAGGTGGTGCTATATTAGGGTTGAGAATGGTTTGGGTGTAGAGGGAACAATGTGAAAGTAGGAAATGGAATTGCTTTTGTTGATATAATATGATATACTGTACGATGGAAGAATAATGGACCACATTATTAGACAGTACAGTATCATTGCAAGCTTGTGATACAAGTGCTCTTTTATTATCTCCACCAAGGAGATAATGTTTTTGCTGGCGTTGGTTTGTTTGTCTGTTTGTCTTTTAGCAGGGTTACTCAAAAAGTTTTTAACGGATTTTGCTGATTTTTTTTTTTTTTTTTTTTTTTTTTTGGAGTTGTAGGGTATGGCCCAAGGAAAAATCCAATACATTTTGGTGGTGATCCGGATCATCATTCGGATCCAGGAATTATATATATATATATATATATATATATATATATATATATATATTTCAGAGGCATTGACAAATGAGGGATTGTTCAGCCTTGGCAGAGGTTTGCAATCTCGGGTTGATCTTGTTTGCGGTTAAGTATCAGAGAGAAGTTTTGCTACATTTCTGAAGTTATAGAGTCCCTCCTCCCTCACCCTCACAATCCAACTAGCCAGCCACTCCAATCACATAAACGCACTTGTAATTGTCCATCTGGGTGTTTTCTCTTGCATTACTTTCCATATATTATACTGTAGTATTAGTCGTTCAGGAAACACTTATTTTTTAACGGGATTTTAGTGACGGATATGGCTTTCTTTATGATAAGGTGAGACATGTGGTTATGAGATATACCTGTGTTCGATTCAAGCTACTGTAGTAAGAGAGTATAATACTGCTATAGAAAGGCTACAGACAGCTGGCAACGCCCACATTTATGTTTACACAGAGAAATGAGGGATATGAAAAAAGATGCTATATAGTTGGATAAATCAATGGCTACACACAAACTATAGTAAGTGAATCTCGGCCTTCAGTGATGATTCAGTGAATGATCAAAATGCATGTTGCTAGTTTTCCAAGATCATTACTTATCTCATTCCAATTTTTCTTTATTCGTCCACACATTTTTTACTATCTCTTCTCATTTGAATTTTTTTCTTGTATGTAGCCGACCCACTTCTGTTTTTCTCCAACTGTTAAAAAATATAATATATTTACATCATTTTTCCATCCTTGATTCCTCCACTGCCCCATCAGGAGCGCAGGTACCCAGGTACTTGGTTGCTTAGTCCCGACATTATGGCAAGGGTAAACAGTTTTATTAGCTTTTGAGTACATTGTGTAAGCAATGAGCCTCACTCATCCTTCGGGTGTAAACCCTTGTTGACCCCATTAGAAAAAGCGTTTTAACCCACTAGATCACCAGGCATGAACAGGTTATATGATTATCACCCACTGAATTAAGTGGTTTCCAGGGTTACCGTACTATAAACTATTTAGCATCTCACTTATTGCAGGCGTTCCCACATCATATATATATGGCCATGTGGAGAGGATGGAGGGTGAAAGACTGACGAAGAGAGTGTATGTGAGTGAGGTGGAGGGGGGAAGAGGGAGGGAGGCCGAGGATGAGATGGAGGGAGGGGGTGGAGAGGTATATGAGAGGGGGGTGTGATTTGGGAGCAGGGCAGTGAAATGGCGGGGGACAGGGCGACTTGGAGGCGATTTGTTTGTGGCCACCCCAAACGGGATTGAAGGGTCTGGGACTGCGACAGGGATGTGTGATGTCGCCTTGGTTGTTTAATATTTACATGGATGGTGTTGTAAGGGAGGTGAATGCAAGAGTTTTAGGTGGAGGTCTGAGTCTGGTGAATGTTGATGGTGGAGAGTGGAATCTGAAGCAGCTGCTGTTTGCAGATGATACTGCACTGGTGGCTGATTCAGAGGAGAGATTGAGACAGTTGGTAGAGGAGTTTGGAAGGGTGTGTGAAAGGAGGAAATTGAAAGTAAATGAGAATAAGAGTAAAGTGATGAAGTGTACGAGGTTGGTAGATGGTAGGGGGATGAATAGTTTTGAATGGCGAGTTGCTTGAGGAGGTAGAGTGTTTTAAATATCTAGGGTCACATGTTGCTGTGGATGGAAGAATAGATGCAGAAGTGAAATTTAGAATAAATGAAGTAGGAAAGGTGCCGGGAGGAATGAAAAAAGTGTTTAGATGTCGTTCGTTTAGAATGGATGTAAAGAGAAGGCTGTATGAGGGTGTTGTGGTACCGACTGCATTGTATGGGGCTGAAACATGGAATATGGGTGTAGCAGAGAGGAAAAGTTTGAATGTAATGGAGATGAGGTGTCTGAGGAGTATGTGTGGAGTGACGCGTATGGATCGAGTGCGGAATGATGAAGTGCGAAGGAGAACTGGAGTTGTTCGGGAGATGGCTGGTAGAGTTGAGCAGAGGGTGTTGCGATGGTTTGGGCATATGGAGAAAATGGATAATGAGCGATTGGTGAAAAAGATAATTAGATCTGATGTGAGAGGTGTAAGGCTGAAAGGAAGACCACGAATAGGATGGATGGACAGTGTGTAGAGAGCGCTGTATGCGAGAGGGATGTCTGTTGAGCAAGGAAGAGTGGCTGTGCGTGACAGAAATGGGTGGAGAGAAATTGTGAATGAATAAGTGATGACGCAGCCCTGAGGGGATATTCTCCCGCATTTGGTCTGATCAGCAATTTCAGGTCAGGTGCGGGTAAGGGGATGAGTCTGTTATGATGTGGCAGGGGTAAACCAGCTCTGCTGTCGGGCCCTGCTGCGGATGTCACTGATTGCATTGCGCAGTTGACCCTTGTGCAGTGTGGTGCGGTGAGGATCTGTCCGTTCTCCCCTTTGGGGCTAAGATGTGAATGAATGTGTTTGAATGGATGAGTAAATGGGGAGTGTGTCGTCCTGTCTCGGCTACCTCCCTTTCCTTGGGGGAAGCAGCCTAGGTATATATATATATATATATATATATATATATATATATATATATATATATATATATATATATATATATATATATATATATTGTTACGGAACAGAGAAAGATAACGTACACTTTAAGTGAGAATACGAAGAGTCACTACTGTCCCGTAAAGTTCCAGGTTCAAAACAAAAGAGTTAGGTAAAATTACAAGTTAAAGTTTAATGCTTAAATTAACAACAAAACATTCAGAACTCATAAGGATAATGTAATGGCAAATAAACAGGTTAAATATATGGTTAACTGCAATAGCCTCTATTAACACGAAGTTAGCAAGAGTAAATTTATCTAAGTCAGCCCTGATAAAATGAGATACCAGATAATACTCAGTGAATGCCAGATAAATTATTACAGATACAAACTATTATCAAAAATGACTGACAAAGAACCCTACATAAATTACAATTTCACTAGGCCTACAAATTAAACTTATGTTATACAGTACAAGAACAAAATGCAACAACAGTTATACTCAAATTACACACAGCTGCTAGATAGTTGGAGATTTCTTGAGCACTCACAATAATAATATCTGTACAGGGGAGGACAGAGATGTGAACAAAATGAGGAGCAGATCTAAGTGGCAATGATGAAGAGACTGAGCTCATTATATAGGGGCCAGGAGAGCTTGATACAACTTGTAATGAGGACGCGCAAATGAAGCCATGGGGACAAAGAGATGACAATCCCGCAAAGTATAACAGAGATGTCGACTTACTCTACTATAACGGTAGAAGGGGGGAACTGAGGCAAAACACGCTCGTGATCAAACATGCAGCATACTGTGCGTTAAAATTACACAAAGGATGATGAAATCATAGGCTATGTAACACCTCCCCACAAAGAAAAAGAAATTTACAAAGGAAATTTCTTATTACTCTAAAACAATCTGTCTAAAGTCTAGATAAGCAATCTGCAATAACATTCTCTTTCCCCTTGACATGTTGTATGTCTAATGAATACTCCTGAAGAAGTAGACTCCATCTTGTCAATCTCTGATTTTTATCTTTAAACTTACTAAGGAATTTCAGTGGGTTGTGATCGGTATAAATGACTATGGGGTCAAAACCAGAACACAAATAAAATGAAAAATGCTGTAAACCCAAAATCAAGGCCAAAAGCTCTTTCTCAATAGTTGAGTAGTTCTTTTGAGGTGGAGTGAACTTCTTACTGTAATAAGATACAGGGTGCTCAACACTCTGATCATCCTCTTGCAGCAAAACAGCCCCAGCTCCTGTATCACTTGCATCAACAGCCATCTTAAAAGGCTTAGCAAAATTTGGAGTAGCGAGCACTGGCTGACTTAATAAAATAGCTTTAAGTTTGTTGAAAGAGGATTCACAGTTATCGGTCCAGACAAATTTAACTCCCTTTTTCAGTAGGTCTGTAAGTGGTGATACAAGAATTGAAAAGTTAAGAACAAATCTCCTGTAATAACCTACCATTCTCAAAAATCTCTGTAGCTCTTTCCTACTTTTAGGTCTGGGAAGATCACTTATAACCTGAACCTTAGCTCCTGGTGGTGCAACATGTCCATCACCAATTACATACCCAAGGTACTGAACTTTAGCTTGACCAAACTCACACTTTGATAAATTAGCTACAAGATTAGCATGAACTAAACGGTCAAGAAATTTACTGACATGGCATAGGTGATCTTTCCAGTTGTCACTGAAGATTAATACATCATCAATATAAACAACACACCCTGCCAAACCCTCTGTTACAACATTCATGAGCTTCTGAAATGTGGCTGGTGCATTCTTCATACCATACGGCATTACTGAACATGCAAAAGCCTTTCCTAATGTTACAAAACATGAGATCTCCCTAGCACGTTCAGTCATAGGTACTTGCCAGTATCCCTTTAACAAATCAAACTTACTTATGTACCTAGCCTTTCCGATCTTGTCTATGCAATCTTCCACACGAGGGAGAGGGTAAGTGTCTGTTTTAGTTATCTGATTAACACGTCTGTAGTCAATGCAAAGCCGCTGTGACCCACCTGGCTTAGGGACCAGAGTGACAGGAGAACTCCACTCGCTCTGACAGGGCTCAATCATCTTGTGGTCCAACAGGTAGCCAAGCTCCTTCTGGATGAGAGGAACTTTCACTGGGTTCACACGGTAAGGAGGCAATTTAATTGGCTTTGCGTCTTCAACATCGACATCATGCATCAACACAGTGGTTCTTCCTGGAGTAGCACGGAACACTTGCGGGAACTCCTGCAGTAATGCCGAAAACTCCTGCCTTTCCTTGGGTGGTAGATGAGAAAGCTTAGTCTGGAGATCATTCATGATATCAGGATTCTTCCCCAAACTATCACTCAGGCTCATACTGCATGGGAGAACTTCACTTGTAGACTCGGGTGGAACAGCTACAGTGCAGACTGGATTATTTTCGTCCCGCCTGTGATATAACTTTAGCATGTTGATGTGACATAGTTGCTTGCTCTTTCTACGATCTGGTGTGGCGATGACATAGCTGACATCACTGAGTTTCTTCTCCACGAAATAAGGGCCACTAAACTTGGCTTGAAGAGGTTGCCCATGAACTGGTAGCAGAATCAAAACCTGATCTCCTGGCTGAAAGTGGCGTAACCTGGACTTCTTATCATACCAAGTCTTCATCTTCTCCTGAGCAGCTCCTAAATTCTCTCTCGCCAGCTGTAAAGCAGTGGACAGCCGTTCTTTGAACTTCATCACATACTCCAGCAGGTTGACGTCATCTTCCTCCGACAGCCAGCATTCCTTGAGTAGCTTAAGGGGTCCTCTTACTTCATGGCCAAACAGTAGTTCAAAAGGTGAGAAGCCCAGTGATTCATTTGGAGATTCTCTTGCAGCAAACACAACGAATGGAAGACCTTTATCCCAGTCTTTCTGATGTTCCAAACAGTATTTCTTGAGCATCGATTTGAGTGTTTGATGGTATCTCTCCAACGCTCCTTGGGTCTGGGGATGGTAAGCTGAAGACGTGATCTGGGAGATGCCCAACTCTTTCAGAGACTGCTTGAAAACATTTGACATGAAATTACTTCCCGGTCGGACTGTACCTCCTTGGGCAGACCAAACTTTGTGAAGAACCCTAGCATTTCCTTAACCACGTTCTTTGCTGAGATGTTTCTAAGTGGAATGGCTTCAGGATAACGAGTAGCCATATCAATCATGGTCAACACATAAGAAAATCCTGAAGAAGTCTTAGGAAGAGGGCCCACAATATCCACCAACACACGGGTGAAAGGCGCCTCAAAAGGAGGAATGGGAACTAGAGGTGCAACCTTTTCGGTCTGATTACACTTCCCCACAACTTGACAGGTGTGACAAGACTTACAATACCAGGAAACATCCCTGAAGATACCTGGCCAGTAGAAGTGTTTCAAAATGCGTGCCACAGTCTTCCTCACTCCAAGGTGTCCTGCCAAACTGGAATCATGAGCCACTCTAATGATATCCTGCCTACAAACACGAGGGATGACAACTTGATGTACAACCTCCCATTCACAGTCGGCTGATGCTGTTGGGGGTCTCCACTTCCTCATAAGTACTCCTGACTTTACATAATAACAAGTAGAAGCACCGGCTGACTCTTCTTCACTGTAAGCAGAGTTAGCTAGACCTTTCAACTCAGGGTCAGCAACCTGCAACTCAACCAACTCTTGATGAGACAAATTATCAACACTACGGGGTACTGCCTCATCTGGTGAGTGGTCCAAATTAGCAAGAAAAGTGTCAGCTAGGATAACATCATCATCATCATTATCCTCTAAATCACCAGTAACTTTAGACTTAGCCCTAGTGACAGCACATGCAGGGAACACATCAGGGATATCACAATCCTGGGACGCAGCCACTGGCTCACTAGACAACTGAGGAGCTGGACACACTTGACTTCCACCAATATCATTTCCAAGTAAGAAAGTTACACCTGACATTGGGAGTGTCTCAACCAACCCAACCATAACAGAACCATTAACAAAACCAGACTCTAAATTCACTCTGCACAGAGGAACAGAGAAGTAATTATTCCCTACACCTTGTAAGATTACAGTTTCATCAGAGGAATTAACATTAGAGCCTAGAACACTGGTCAGCATAAGGGATTGGCAAGCACCTGTATCACGATATATTTGAACTGATTTCCTGTCATTACTGTCCAGAGGACTGACAAAACCATCAGACAGGAAATTAGCACATGAACTCTTGAGAGTGTCACCCACGTTACTGCTCAAAAGAGGAGCTCCATCATGAGAATTTAAGTTACCCCTCAAAGCAGGTTCAGTTAACTCAGTTAAAGAATTCTGGGAACTCTCAAGAGTGGACACTAGACCAATTGACTGAATATTTAAAGACTCCTTTTTGTTCACATCACGCTGTCTCCTGAAACATCTCTCCGTAGTATGACCAAGCTTACTACAATAAGTACATTTACTTTTCTGAAATCTAGAGGTGAAGCTGGTATTTACTTCCTGAGAAACATCATCCTTATTCTCTTTCCTGTTACCTGTACTCTGAGTAGAGGCAACGTACTTACTCTCAGCTTTCCCTTTTTCTCTAGAATATCTCTTGTGAGTGAGAACATACTCATCAGCTAAAACTGCAGCATCAGACAAATTATCTATTCTTTTCTCATCAAGATATAGGCTTACATCTTTACTAATACACCTTTTGAAGTCCTCCAGCAAAATCATCTGCTTAAATTTGTCAAAATCAGAATCCACATTCTTAGAATTTAACCACTGCTCTAACAAATCTTCTTTGATTTTTGCATACTCAACATGGGATTGCTTATCTTGCTTGTAAGTTGTCCTAAATTTTACTCTATAGGCTTCAGGAACAAGCTCATAGGCCTTAAGAATTAAGCTCTTAACTACATCATAATTATCAGATTGATCCTGAGGCAAAGATGCATAAGTTACTTGAGCTTTACCGGTGAGAACAGTTTGAAGGAGTACTGGCCAATACTCCTTAGGCCAATTAAAACCTGTAGCTACCCTCTCAAACAACTGAAAATACTTTGTTAAATCAGATTCATTAAAAGGAGGGACAAGTTTAACATTTTTAGCCACATCAAAATCATCAGAGCTAGATGATCCAGTTCCACCTTGTTTCATGCGATACTCATGGTCTGCCTGAATCCTGGCAAGTTCAACTTGTGCCTGAGCCTGTATCTGTGCCTCTTCAATACGAGCCTGAGATTCCGCCTGCTTAGCATTTGCCTGAAATTCAGCTTCTTTAGCACGAGCCTCCTGCAGAGCTAGCTGTAACTTAGCTAATTCAATCTGCGTTTGCTCATTTGGAGGAGTTACATTAAACAAGCTTTTTATTAATCATGCCAACAATTTGATCCTTAGAATGATGAGAGTGAACTGCAATTCCCAATTGTTGAGCAACAAGCTTAAAGTTCATTCTTTGTTCTGTTTTCTATATCACACACTGTTTGCACATTTGACAAAAAGTCCTTGGCTTCATCAAGTGTAGAAATAGTAGCCATCATGAATATATCACAGTCACAAAATATCAAACAATATCCTTATGATAATATCCTGAATATCCTGATATGAGGTCGCCAAATTTATGTTACGGAACAGAGAAAGATAACGTACACTTTAAGTGAGAATACGAAGAGTCACTACTGTCCCGTAAAGTTCCAGGTTCAAAACAAAAGAGTTAGGTAAAATTACAAGTTAAAGTTTAATGCTTAAATTAACAACAAAACATTCAGAACTCATAAGGATAATGTAATGGCAAATAAACAGGTTAAATATATGGTTAACTGCAATAGCCTCTATTAACACGAAGTTAGCAAGAGTAAATTTATCTAAGTCAGCCCTGATAAAATGAGATACCAGATAATACTCAGTGAATGCCAGATAAATTATTACAGATACAAACTATTATCAAAAATGACTGACAAAGAACCCTACATAAATTACAATTTCACTAGGCCTACAAATTAAACTTATGTTATACAGTACAAGAACAAAATGCAACAACAGTTATACTCAAATTACACACAGCTGCTAGATGGTTGGAGATTTCTTGAGCACTCACAATAATAATATCTGTACAGGGGAGGACAGAGATGTGAACAAAATGAGGAGCAGATCTAAGTGGCAATGATGAAGAGACTGAGCTCATTATATAGGGGCCAGGAGAGCTTGATACAACTTGTAATGAGGACGCGCAAATGAAGCCATGGGGACAAAGAGATGACAATCCCGCAAAGTATAACAGAGATGTCGACTTACTCTACTATAACGGTAGAAGGGGGGAACTGAGGCAAAACACGCTCGTGATCAAACATGCAGCATACTGTGCGTTAAAATTACACAAAGGATGATGAAATCATAGGCTATGTAACAATATATATATATATATATATATATATATATATATATATATATATATATATATATATATGCCACCAGGATCTCTGTACCATATAGAAAATCCTCCGTCTACTTGTGACATCCGTATGAAAATGACGTTGCAGCTTTTTCCTCATATCTAGCGATGAATTGTGTGTGTGTGTGTGTGTGTGTGTGGCGAATTTGTTCTCTTCTCCTTGCGCTAGGTTGGCCTAACACATGCGATGCACACAATAGATTTCTCCACTAATACTCGCTGCACGACATACGTATATTTCACACTAAACCATCCGCAGTATAGCACTGTCTGAGATTGGTACAATACCTTTTCACTGAAGTTTGGTTAAGTGGCGTATTTGTTGTTTCTGAGCCTTGTGCTAGGTTTGCGCTAAGTCAGTCAATGCTTTACTGAAACCAAACAATAACCTTATATTCCGAAAAAAAAATATGTTGTTAGACACTTTTGTGCCCGTGAATACAGAATGAACACATGAAAAGTACTAGAATTCAATGAACCGGGAACGCTTTCAGCTGCCATGGGAAAGCATCTTGTCACCTTGACTTGGCAGTCAGTCATGTGATTGTGATTTTAAATACGTTTACAGGAAATAGTACAGCCTCGATAATTAATAAATGTTCATCCCCACCCCCACTTGACATGTCAGTTCACCAGACTAGCTCTGAGAATGCAGCATTGTATCCCGAATAATGGTTCATCATAAAAGAGACGGGAAAGATATTAATCATTGTTGTTCACTGTTACAGCAGGCAGCTAATGGTACTGAAGTATAGTTGACTAACCGTGCAAGACAGAAGAAAACCAAAGTACGTTGGTAACACCGGGTTCAAATTATTCATAATATGAAACAAGCAATTCGTCTGTTAATCAACTGCTCTCCAAATTTTAAAGTGCCTTTTTTTTCCTAAGTACTTTTTTCCTAAGGTATTATGTCTCATAACTAACCTGTAAAAGAATATCGGTAAATATTGTCTCGGTCAGTAATGAAAGATAGAGAGAGAGAGAGGGGGGGGGTGTCTTGGATACAGAGTCAGTAACGAAGTGTCCTTTATGCGGACATTCCAACACATTCTTTGTTGTTTTCAAATTCTTAAGGAACCGTATGAACACCATGTATCCCAGACCCAATGTTCATTTACTACGAGAATAAACTATTTGTCTAACCTAATATTCATGTTGGTATAACTGCAAATGAAGAGATCTACCAACATGCAGGTACATAAACTATTTTTAGTGAAGTTATAACAGTTTCGGCCCAATTTGGAGACTCAAAACTGTTGTAACTTTTCAGAAAAGACTAGTTCCACATTAAAGAATGACTATAGCATAAATAATCTTTGGCTACCCCTTCGCTGCTACAGACATTCTTTGGCTAAATATAATATGTTTAAAGTTAGCCAGTAAAAAAGAAACAAAAATCCTTTGAAAAACAAAAGGGCCGGTATAACCGTGTGAAGAAAATACGTGCAGTGAAACAGAATACCTTAGTTTAATATCCCTAGAGTTAAATAAGCAAGGCCATCTACGACATATATATTAACAACTTTAATAACGGAGGGCAAAAATACCCAATGAATAGTTTGTTCTCATTGCCCACAGCATTTTGTGACCTTTAATTTTGCCACTAAATGAGGTGCCATATCACAGATCACAAAGTGTTACTACGTGCGTGGCCTGGGTACTGGTGCTAAATTCTTTCAGTAGGAAAACGCTGTGTATTTTATTGCTACTTGGTCCAAGCGTTTTCGTTAATTCAAAAGACTTTTCTGACCGAAGAAAAATTAGAACCATCTTGAACCACTTTTGCCTGTGGGCGTACTTTAAATTAAATTTTGCAGCGACTAGAGGATGCTATTCAGCTTAAGGAAAACATTTTGCAGTGGGGGGGGGGGGGTTGTTGAAGGCAATATATATTCCATTCTGTTTGGAAACTATATCCTTACGTGAACAAAATCATGGAAAGATCAAGAACAAAGCACGGAATCGGACTGAAAAGGTTAACCCCTTCCTGCAGCCCTGGAAATAGTTAACGAACATTCATTTCCTTCCTGGGTTTCTGTTTCCTACTAAAGTCATATTCCTGTTTAACTTTGCTGTTTCATTACTGTTTCCTTTTTTACTATTTCATTTTCCTTTTTATAGGAGAGGTAAGAGAAAGAAGAAGAGGAAGAAGAAGAGGAAGAAGAAGCAAAAGTAGAAGGAGGAGGAGGAGGAGGAAGGAGGAGTAGGAGAAGGATGTAGAAGACGTCCGACGGTCACTTTACGTTCCAGTCATCGTATGTAAAAAAATTCATCCAGTTTATAAGGTACGATCTATTGTCATGTAATCCTTACCAGTTATCTGCTCGAAGATTATGTTTCACTAGGTTAACTGATTACAGTATATATATATATATATATATATATATATATATATATATATATATATATATATATATATATATATATATATATATGTATATATATATATATATATATATATATATATATATATATATATATATATATATATATATATATATATATATATATATATATATATATATATATATGTATAGACTTTTTTTTTCTAAAACATTATTGTTGCCTTGTGTTAGGCTAATCAGGAAGAAATTTGCGGCAGCTTTCTTGTCGTCCATATTAGGGTAAGAGATACAGTATATTAGGGAGCTTCCATTGACTAGGTACTCTACATTCACTTCCTATATTATGGAAGATTAGAGTTATAGGAGAAGCTACCGAGCTGTCACATTCTTCGAGCACACAGGGAGACAGGAAATTTGTGCAACTGATTTAATTAGGTCAGTTATCTGGGAATGATTTAGTATATTTTTCCTGTTACTATATTATGTGATGATTTATCATCTTATCTTGGCAATATTTATTGTTGTATTGGTATGTTTATGCCATTTTCTTTTGTGAAAACGTTATTCAATGAGTTGATTAATAATGTTGCTGCTGATAGGTCAGAATGAAAGAGATCGAGATTCATAGTAGGTCTATATCTTCAACGATTTTCTTTCTCCTTATATAATAATAAAAAAAAAGTCTTAGGGTTTGACTTTTAACCCCTTGAAGTTCTTGCCTTATAGTACTGTGTAGTTTTTCAATAATTCACGTCCATTGATTCTATAATTTACAATATTCACAACCGTCATCATGATATCATGTCGGTTTGTATTTTTATAAGATTTTTTTCTTGTGACCAATTATTTCTTCAGTATGTACTGACATCCAGGATGGCGTATTATTGCAGCTATTATTCCTAGTAATTCTTGTCATATTCTGTCATTTAATAGACATTATACTATTAGTGAATATTTCCCACATATGCTCAGTATTTTCTTGCAACAGGAACTTACTGCAATAAAGTTGGTCAGATTAGTACCTCATGTGATCGGGCTTAGCTTTGATGATGACAGAATATATGAGACTGTTGGTACTGGTCTTAGAGTTTGTCTGAATTTCAGTGTCTGATTCTGTTATCTTACCAATTAAGAAATCATCACCTACATCAAACAAATTTATTAGAACACTAACTGTTGTTAGGGCACGGTGATATATAATTACCATGAGTTCCTGTGTTCTTTGCTTGAGTTAAAAGTGTGTCATTTACTATAGTCGCGGCGCACGACTCTGAGGTTGTCATTATCGTACCCTGGCAACGTAACATTCAAAAGTGCGTCCGATTTTGTATCATATTATACACGAATCATATTATTATGCACGAATATATTATACACGAATATTATAATACACGAACATAATTATTATACAAGTATCACTTGCGTCTCATATTATACACGAAATGGGACGCAGTTTTGAATGGTAGGTTGCCAGGATACGATAATTACAACCTCAGAGTCGTGCGCCGCGAGTATAGTACCGACAACCTACACTCCTCCTTTGTCTGCACATGAATTATTTTAAGCAATGTTTGCTTTACCGAAGTCGCCTAAACAATGCCTAGTAATGACTAATGTTATCTCTTCGTACAACAGTTTACCATTTTCCTCACCTAGCTTGGACAGTCTTTATTCTACAGGAAAAGAAGTGTTTATGCTTATCGTGAAACTTAAAAAATCCGAGGAATCATACACTTCAACATCCATTTCATTTATATTAGTTGCATTAATGTGATATTCAACATATTTTCAACTCTGCCAGTTTTGCACATGGTGACTATTAAAACCTTCTAGCAATAGCCTCTAATAACGTACTTGTCATGGGAGTATACTCATGATTCTGTTACCGTTATTGTGTGAGAAAATTCGCCAGTTGCATTAATAATTAACTTATCTTGCTCTGAAATAATACTTGCAGCAATCATATACGCAACATTGATAATATTGGTGGATCTAGAGCGGCTCTGTAGCACAATAAACTTTTCCATTTTTAATCCTTTATATCCTCAGTAAAGATGGCAGCACTCCTACGATCCACTGATGTTATTTTCATCTTCCCCCTAAGAAATCCTCTGACTGACTGCACCTGAAGCGAGGTCAGGTCATGCAGTCATGACCTCACATCATTTAGCCTATCAACATTAACCTCAGAGATTTGAGTATTAAGAGGTATACCAGTGACCACCCATATGTCCATTTTTCTATCATTATCTAATGCATGTCTAACACCATCATTTAGAACCATGCCTAACCCAGCTTTCCCTACTCTTGAAGTGAAGGCCACCAAAAAGAAACGTACCGTTGCTAAAACTGCCTCAAGCATCAATAAACAACACACCCCTCCCTAAATAGACCCTCTATCCTATGATGATGTTTACCATTTACAGAGCCAGCCTCAGACCTGGGATGTAAACCACATGTAACTAATATCCTTTGGTTTTCCTTGAATTTCCTAAAAAGGTCCCTGTACTCCCTATCTCTTCTGACCTGTCTAAAGCTACGTAAGTAGTTCCTATAATTTGTGTACTCTTGGATATTGATGACTAAGCCTTCAACTTTCTCAGTCAGGTCTTGAATCTTACATCCACCAAAAAAAGAAGTTCTTCAATAATTTTTAGCACAAAAGCCCTTCTCCTGATAATTAGAGTTTTGGGCAAATGTGAGGCTCATCCTGTACTTCGTCTTCAAAACAACTGGAACCTATTTCTTGTAGCAATACTTGTCATAGTTATCTACCTTAGTGGTGCACCGTCCTCTACCTAACTGGAAACCAAAACTATCATCAATCTCTGTCTTCACCTTAACCATCCTAGTTTCAGAGTTAACTCCTCGATTTCCATATGCTTCAGTCACGTCGTCACTAACCTGTCACGCCTTGCCTTCCCACCCCTTTAGTCTCTCACTTATTACGATAATGATCCCACCGTTTTCCATTATTTCTAAGCTAAAGCTAGTGGCTACCACGCCCAAAATACCCACTTTCTTTCTTCACCACAAACTCCTGCAGATACACCCTGGAAAGGTGGAACTTTTTTTTTTTTCACCTAGGAAAATGAAATTTTTCAGAGAGACAGACGTGCATCTCAACAAGGTTTTAGGCAGAATGTAACCCCGCAAGGCCCGCCCTGGTAGGTAGAATGGGACCCCCGGGGTAATTTTTACGGTAAATACAATCGTCGTGCAGATGAAAGAGTAAAACAAAGACTTCTTTCGTCGTTTGGGAATAATGTATATTGCACGAACTGATGATTGCTATCATCATTGCATTAACTCTCCTCATCAGTGGCAATGCATTTCTTCGTCATACACTTCATATTCCTTTTTTGCCAATAGTGTAACTCGTATCTAATGAAGTGAATTATATCAAAAGGTTTTAAAAGAATGACCAGGAATATATTTGAAGGAAAAAGGGAAGATGACTAACAAGGAAATATGCGCGGTCTGTTCAGAAAGTATCTGAACTTCAGCTGTAATAAAATAAAAAGTTAACCCGTTGAGCTAGGACACTAATCCACCCTAAAGTAAGCCTCTACTGACTTGACACACGCAGCCCAGCGTTCTTCCCACTGCCTGAAACATTATTCAAAGTCGGTTTTCGGTATTTCGTACTGGTGCTTCTTTGCATTCACCATGATATCTCTCGCCTCTGATTTGGAACCCTACAGCGGAGTTTTGATCTTGGAGAGTAAACAAAAGTCGCACGGAGCCATGTCCGGTGAGTAGGGAGCCTGCCGGACCTGTGAGATGTTGTGCTTGACCATAAATTCCTGAATCAGTTGAGAAGAGTGGGCAGGGGCGTTGTCATGGTGCAGCTTCCAACGGCCTGGTCTCTTCAACGATCTGCGTCACGAAGACGACGAATAACGTCGAGGTAGTAATGTCTGTTGACATTCTTACCTGGTGCGTATTCGTGATGCACAACACCATGGTAGTCGAAAGAAAATTGTCAGCGTGCGAATGCATTTCACCTTGCTGCAAACCTGTTGTGCTTTTTTTTTTTTTTTTTTGCCAAGGTGTTCCTACATGTTTCCACTGGGATGACTGAGCTTTGGTTTTGTCTTACCCGTTCTCCCAAGTCTCATCTCCATTGATAACAGTCTTCAGAAAGTCTGGATCGTCGCGATTTGCACACTCCAACAAGTCTTGAGCATCTGAGAGAGGAGATCATGACAAATGCGACGAGGGACCTGCAGGAGATACCGAAAACCGACTTTGAAAAACGTTTCAGGCAGTGGAAAGAATGCTGGGCTACATGTGTGAAGCCCAAGGTGCCTACTTTGAGGGGGATTAGTGTCCTGGCTCAACAGATTTACTATTTATTTTTTTTAGAGCCTAAGGTAAGATACTTTCTGAACAGACCTCGTACTTGTCTGCAGTGCAAAATGTATCTGCCCTTCACAGTTATATCCATCACAGTGATGATAGTGTTAGGCTAGTGATGACACAGAGAGTAGTGATTGATATAGTATAAAAACATTAGGGTTTGGTGGGGGGGGAATGTACAAAGCTGAATTTTTCAGGAAACATTCCTGAAACATCCCTGATCACATATCTGGTCAGTCCCTCAAAATCCTCTTTGGGCATTATGCATAATTAACCTAATTTGCATATTAAGAGCAAATGCCCCAAAACACAGAGAATGGACCAAATACCTCACAGTATCATCAACCATTACCTTGAATTGATTAAAAACAGTAGAGTTTAATAATATTGCATTAAAACTTCTATTTCTGGACCTTGCAGACCAATCAGAACAGTGCAAAAACCTCCTAATTTGCATTATTTGCATGCAAAATGGCCGAAATCAGACAAATTGTATACTATTGCTATTGAAGCATCAATATTTTTTTACTGTGCTATGTAATAATGTTTTTATTTAGTAAACACTGCCATAAACAAACCAGATAGTGGACATATACAACTATTATATAATTAGACTGACTTGCATAATTGCATAGTAATGAGGTTACTGACCCAGATCATCAACTCTGTCAAATTACACAATGGAGATAACAGATGTATGGGAAATGTGGGGGGACAGTTTATCTCTGAGCTTTCGCACTGCAATGTGTGCAGGAATGTGAATATTCATAAATATGATCTGATAAACATACCTGCGTCATTCAAAAATAAATTATTTACAGGAAAATGAGAGATGACAATCCACGTCACAAAATAAAATATGTTAGCTTGATACACAGAGAAAGGCCAAATGAAGAGTACAGGATCCAGTTTATTTCAACGTTTCGCCCACCAGGGCTTCTTCAGGAATAACACTAGTGGACAACACTCCACTTCTTAAATAGTCCCTAACCTGGCTGGTGACCTAAACACAACAAGGAAACAATTATCTGGTTAACCTGGTTGTTCGATAGTTAAGACGTATGCCACTGGCTTCACGACCATAAAGAATCCATTGTTTTGGTTGATATTTATTGCAAATGTAAGTAATATCAACCAAAACAATGGATTCTTTATGTTAGCGAAGTTATGGAGTGTTGTCCACCGGTATTATTCCTGAAGAAGCCCTGGTGGGCGAAACGTTGAAAATAAACTGGATCCAGTACTCAGCATTTGACCTTTCTCTGTGTACAGGTATATTGTTGCAATCGTAGCTGTTTTCTACACAACTTAACTTGATCATCAAAGCCTTGGATATCTTTTATGGAAACTTAGATATGACTGATTAAAGTTAAATCCTAGTGCATGCCATGTGTCACGACCAGTCTGCGTTTGCACATTGATATCAGCACTGACGAAGATAAAGTTGGTGAGATCACCCACGAGTTGAAATGAATCTTGCTCAGTAGGGATTAAACTATCATGCAGTCTCATTAGCTCTCGGTAATCATCTGCAAATGTAAGACTACTCAGAATGTCCACCAACTCTCGTGACTCCAGCTTGGTGTTCATATAAACAGTAATAGCAAGGAGGATTGGAGATATGAAATACCGTGCTGTGGGATATGGTTTTGTGTCGTCGCTCAGCTGTATTTTGTACTTTGGATTTGCTTTGATAATAACATAGAGTAGCCGTAAAAGTAAAGGAGGAACTAAATCCTTGTCAGCCATTGCAGAAAAATTTGGATCCTTTGAGGTATCGAAAACCATTAAGCTAATATCATCCTCAGTCAAAGTTGCTTGTGGGTCAATAATGTTCTCTTTACTAAGGCCCATCTGGTGGCACTTAGCACGCAGTATTCTATGACCCGTGTCTAAAAATGTGTAAATTGTGTCTTTTCCTTGTTCTTTCGTGATAATCATCTCATTTCCATAATGTTCTTGTAGTTTTGTTTCAGATGCTTCGGTGTATAACCTTCACTGCCATCTAAAAATTCATCCATTCAGGTAATGAGATCGCCTATTGAATACCGATATTCATCATTTTGTTCCAAATATTCACACAGCTTATTAAATGCGGTCTGCTTTTTGTCATCATAACTGCCTGATGGTCGTCCTTTTGCACCACCGTCTAGCGCTTTATTAGTATGAAATCGCATTTCACACACACACACACACACACACCACAAAGCCAGCTAGGAGACAGGACGTGTGTGCTGGGCAATCCCCAGGTCCTGTCCTCCCCCCTTACTGTTTTTTAACCAGCCCATACACCACTGACCGGGCTAATGTATGGCCCGGCCTGCACTATAGGTGCAGGGAATCTTTGAACGAACGAACGCATTTGACAATCATGGTGATATTTTGTTTCAGCAGCAACTTAGTCTCCACAATTTTCTATTCGTCGTTGGACCGTCGCACCTCACTCGTCACCTCGCTGAATACACTTCTCTTTACCTGAATGTATGAGTTCTACTGTTTCAGCTTCGTGGACAGTATTTCGATCTGGATGCTTCAAGTCAGCGATGAGTTCTCTGCCACAATACAGGCAATTGGCTGTGATGTCAAATGTTTGAGTTTGAGACTGACGAACGGACTTACTGATCCCACCACGATCTTGAGAGTCTTCTTGCCTTTTTCGTTTACTGCGTACTGTTGAAGGCTTGGTATGATGTCATCTGCATGTGGCATGAACAGGAATTGGTAATGGTATACTGGTAAGTCGATCTGCTACACCATCGTCGAGCTCTTCACTGATCGCAAGCAGTGTTTTTAGCCCCTTCTCATGGATTTCACCACCATCACAGGAAATTGGTTATTCACAAATGGTACAGGATTCCATCACAGTTTACCTGAAAGAAAGAAAAGGTACATAATTATTAGCAATCTGTAGTGATTTTAATGTTGATTTTGACGAGTCTGATCCACATCTTTTCATAATAAAAATTCATTCCATGTGATGTTCAATGACATTATGGTCGATTTCCTCCAACTGCCTGCAAATTATGCAAATTATTTGTAATGTACAACAATCTGATTGGTCCCTCCCCCCAAAAAAAAAAATTGAAATGGATGTATGCATAAATCTTCACTTATTAGTAAAACTTCAATACATTGTTAGAAATAATAGTCCTATGAAAGCTGAAAGTGCAATTGACAATTTTTCGTGAATTTCCCTAATTAATATAAATTAGGTTAATTATGCAAAATACCTAAAGAGGATTTCGGGGGACTCACCAGATATGTAACTGGGTATGAGTCAGAAATGTTTCCTGAAAAAATCAGCTTTCTGCATTTTTTCCCACCCCCATATAGGTAAACTGGCTAATGCTCTTGTACTATTGGTGATGATGGTGGTAGTAATGATTGTTGTTGTGACCAAACAGAACAACGCCCTTATACAAGGCCATACTATTTACCGGGGCAACGTCAGGTACCCCCACTAGTATAAAAGTACTGATACCTGAGGAAGAACATGGTCAATCCTTGAAAATAAAGAAATTCTTTGGAGAATTACAATACTTTGGAAGAAATACTACTATATTTCTTTGGCAGACATAACGCTGTGTAAGCGTTCTTCAAAGTATTTTATTGCGAGTCTAGAGGACCATATTTCATTAATAGAACAACAATTATGATCACTCAGTCATAGTACTGATTAAATGAAGGAATGTTCGCAGAGCTCTGAAGGAAAATGAAGACAGAAATAACAATAAAGAATATGCTGTCGGATAAGATACCTTTAGGTAATAATGCATAGAGAAAAGATAGCTTTAGAGAATAAAGAGAACTGATATCCTTCATAAATTATAGACAAAGGCTAATTTGAGATAATTTGGATAATTTTGCAGAATAAAATTTACATAAAGCATAACTTTGGAAAATACGGTAATTGTAAAGGAAAACTTAGAAAATAACGTATAGAAAAAAGACAGTTGTAGAGGAATATCACATACATATAGAGATGCAGCAAGGTTAGAAATGGACAGCCGGCGTGGGTTAGGCCTACTCCATTTTCTTATTCTGTCAATAACACAAAGGGTTCCTCTTGGTGTTTTTAAAGCTAACTGACTTTTCGTGTGTGTGTGTGTGTGTGTGTGTGTGTGTGTGTGTGTGTGTGTGTGTGTGTGTGTGTGTGTGTGTGTGTGTGTTCTTACCTAATTGTATCTTTACAGGAATGAGTCAAGCTCGTACTGTCCCGTGTCTTAAACCATATTTATCGTACATATCCTTAAATTTGTGAATTGTTTTGGCACACACTATTTCATTCGGTAGTGCATTCCATTGATCAATTGCTCTGTTTGGGAAACTGAATTTCCTTACGTCTTTATCACCTCTCTTCTTATGCAGTTTTTTGCAGTGTCCTCTTGCTGATGCTTCTCCATATGTTAAGTAATCATTTATGTCTATTTTCTCCTTCCCTGATATGCACTTATATAGCATTATCATGTCACCTCTTTTCCTTCTCTCCTGTAGTGTTGGTAGATTCAGTTTATTTAGTCTTTCTTCGTAGCTTAGGTCTCTTAAGCTTAGTATCCATCTTGTAGCGGCCCTTTAAACTTTTTCAATCTTGTCTATGTGTTTTTTGAGATGAGGACTCCAGACTACTGATGCATATTCCAGGGTTGGTCTAATGAATGATGTTATTATCCTTCTTAGCATGTCTTCATTTATGTATGTGAATGCTATTCTCATATTTGCAAGCAGTGTATACATGTTCTGTACCTTCTCGCTGATGTGGTTAGCCAGAGATAGTCTGTTGTTGATAATCACACCTAGGTCTTTCTCTCTTTCTGATGTGTATAGGGTTTTATTTCCTAACTTATAATCCCAATCAGGTCTTTTTCCACTTTTACCAAACTTGATTACATGACACTTGTCCACATTGAATTCCATTTGCCATGTACTACTCCATTCATGAAGTTTATTTAGCTCTTCTTGTAGCTCTTTACAAGAGTCTGTGTCAGTAATTCTCCTTTGTATTTTTGCATCATCTGCAAACATATTCAGATACCTCTCATTTCCAGTGTTACTGTTTATATCATTTATATACACTAAAAACATGATTGGTGCCAGCACTGAACCCTGTGGTACTCCACTAGTCACTTCTTTCCATGATGAGTAGTTTCCTCTTAGTACTGTTCTCATTTCTCTTTTTATGAGAAAGTCTTGCATCCAACAAAACAGTTTACCTCGAATTCCTCCTTGATGGTACAGTTTCCATAAAAGTCTTTGGTGTGGTCCTGTGTCAAAAGCTTTCTTGAAATCTAAATAGATACTGTCCACCCATCCTTCTCTTTCCTGTATTGTGTTTGTTACTCTGTCATAGTAGCTCAACAGATTAGTAACACATGATTTTCCTTTTCTGAAACCAAACTGTCTTTCTGTTATCATACTGTGTTCTTGTAGATGATTTACCCAAGCTTTTCTTGTAAGCTTTTTCTAATACCTTGCTTACAACACTGGTCAGTGATACTGGTCGGTAGTAGAGTGGATTTTGTCTATTTCCTTTCTTGAATAAGGGGACAATATTTGCTTTTTTCCAGATATCAGGTAGTTTACCTTGACTCAAAGATTTCTTGATAATTAAAAATAATGGTTTACTTAACTCCTTTGCACATTCTCGTAGTACCCAACATGAAATTTCATCAGAACCAATTGATTTCCTCTGTCTAATCTACTTAACTCCTCCTGTATTACTTTTTCTGCTATTTGTATATCTGGTAGTATGTGTGGACATGCATGTTCCACATAGTCCCTCTCAAAAATTTTTTCTTCTGTAAAAACTAATTGGAAATTCTTAGTGCTTCACAAATATCTTTCTCTTGTGTATTAGTCATTCCCTCGTCCGTAATGGATTGTATTATATCTTTTACTTTGGTTTTGCTTCTGATGTAGCTGTAAAACAGCTTTGGTTGATCACTACTTTTATTTATTATATCCTCCTCAAACTGTTTTTGGGCTTCCCTCCTTATTCTTGTATAATCGTTTCATGCCTGTTTGTAATTATTATACGCCCTTTCACTATTGTGTCTTCTGTATCTATTCCACAACAAATCTCTTCTTTCTTTTGATTTTTTACATTCTGTATTGAACCATTTCTGTATTTTCTTATCTGCTTCTTTGTGCTGTGGGATGTACTTCTGGACTCCTATTTCATAACATTCACAGAATTTTTTATATACAACATTTAAATCTTGTCCTCTAAGTTCATTTTCCCAATCAACTTCTAAGAAATACTTCTTTAGGTCTTGATAATTTCCCTTTTTATAGTTTAGGCTCTTTTTGTAACTGTCATTGCTGTTAACTATGTCATATGCTATCCTGAAGTTATAATTTAGTACTGCATGATCTCTTTTGCCGAGTGGAGGGTGGTATATTAAACTGTCAATATCATTTTCTTGCCTAGTAAATATTAAATCTAGCATTGAAGGTACATTAAGTCCTCTTCTTCTGGTGGTTTCCCTCACATGTTGCGTTAGGAAAATCTCTTGCACGAGATCCAGGAGCTTTTGGTCCCAACAGCTTTCTTGGCTAATTATATCTAGAGTATTCCAATTTTTATTTGTATTAAAATCCCCAGTTAGTATAATTCTTTCTGATTTCTCTTCCATTTTATGTAGTAATGATCTTAAACTCTGAAATGTACTCTCTGCCAGGTCCTCATATTCATCTCTTTCCCATGTGTTTAATCTGGGTGGCATGTACAAATTGGCTACAATTACTTTCCCTTCAGATGTGTTGATCTCTACTACAATCAGTTCTACTTGTGATGGTATATCTAGTTTTATTTCATTGACTTTTAGATTTTTCTTAGTTAATATTATAATTCCTCCTCCTTTTTTTAAATTTCTGTCTCTTCTCCATATATTGTATTACTCTAAGTTTAGTATGTCATTGGATATCCTTGGTGTTAATTTTGTTTCAGTTAGGCATATTATTTGTGGTTAATTTTCTCTGACATAATCATTCATCTCTAGTAATTTAGATACCATTCCATCCACATTTGAGTACATCAACTTTATCATCTTGTTTATATACTTGTCATGACATGGTTTTACTACCTTCCTCCTTTTTATTCCATCCTGTTTGTGTACCACTATCGTACCTGCAAGCCTATTACTTTGTAAAAAAAAATTCTTCTTCTCCTCTTCTGATCTTCCCTCATTTTTTGTTTTTGTTTCCTCCCTTTTCTCTTTCAGTAATTCCAGTTCCTCTTGTGTTAGGCATCTTGTTATCCATATATTTTTGAACTCCTCTTTTTCCATAAGATTCTTTGCATTTTTTAGTATCTCTTCCACAGTGTTTACACTCTGGAAAGTCACCTTTAGAGGTCTTGTCCTGCTTTTCTCGTATTTACCTAACCTTTTGTGTTCCTCTATGTCTTTACTACAGATTTCCTCTGATACTTCTTTCAGTAAGCTCATTACATTTGCCATCTCCTCTTTGTCTCTTGTGATCTTGTTTTTTACTTCTTCCTCTTCTATACCAGTGATTACTATAGATTTGTTTATATCTACTGAATCTCTGACTAACTTTGGATTGTTTTGGATTATTCTTTTCACTTCCTGTTTAATGCTTTTTTCCTCCACCCTTGTTTCTAAGTCTTTCTTTACTTTCACCATTTCAGCATACGTGGTTTCCACATCATTTTTGTAGCTTTGCACAGCTTCATTCACCTGTGTTATTTTCTCCTCAATATCACTGCTCTGGTCTATAAGACTGCTTACTTGCCTAATTGTCTCTGTGTCATTTTTGAACTCTTCCATAACACTCTCGTGATTGACTACTGTACTTGCCATTTCACTCATTTTCTTCCTAAGTGTACTCAATTCCACTGTTAGTTCACTGATGGTTGTGTCTTTCTTATTGGCCTCCCTTCCTAGTTTTTCTATTTCTTCCTTTTGCAAGTGCATCTGCTTCTTTATTTCATCAATTTCATTTTTGAAAGCCATTTCTAGTTTGTGTACACGTTCAACCAGTCTATTGTGAGTCTCCACTTCAACCAATTCTTGGTAGAAATCATCATTTTGCTTTCTACCTTTATCCCTTTTCTTTCCCAAATTTGCTTTACTAAAGTATGTATCCATTTTGCAATACTAAAAGTACAGGGTATGTACTTACATTCCCCGTGCTGCTGTAGTCTATACAAACCTCAGATGACTGAGCGCATTCTTTCATCTTGGTTCTCTTTTCTGTTTGAACAAGTCTTGTTTAAACTTTTTTTTTTCTTTTAATAATGAAAAATCATTTAGTCTAACCTGGTACAGAGCTTGACTCATACAAGGATGCTAATTTAGATAATGCCACTGGCCGTGTTGGTTCAGTACGGAGCGCCGATGTCGCACGTCTGCCTCGATTGACTCCCTCTGTGTGTGTGTGTGTGTGTGTGTGTGTATGTGTGTCAAAAATCTAATGGCTTGAATCAAAGAGTGTTTCCTTTACATAAGAGGAGATTCTTTGGTATTCGTCAAATTTCTTCTAGAAGCACACTGGGTGATCAAATCTCTGATTATCATTAATGTTACTTGTATACGCCTAAAATGTAAAAGCCCACCAAAATCGAGAGTGATAAGAACTACTGAAGATGTAAGGCTTTGATAAAGTACTGTCACAAGATTAGTGTCATAAAAACTCCACCTTTTTTCAGTACTTCAGGTGACTATTAACTAAGAAAACTTCTGGTAATATCTAGAACATTGCCCAGCTATCCTCAGAGCCTCATCAGTTCCCGCTTGGTTAAGGGTAATGGATGTTTATTTGCGGCTTCAGTCTAATCAGCAAAGGGTTTTACCTGACTTTGCCCAGTATAGTGTAAGATATGGTTGCCTGAACAAATCACATTTGGGCAGATTCATGACCAGTCTAACAAATGTTAGAAAGAAAAACCATGCTCTTAGATTTTCTAGATATCTACCCCAAGTATTACCGTAAATTACATCATCTACGTAACGTTTACGATCAACTAATTGTCATATCTGGTTATTATCAGTCTCTGAAAGGTCACTGGTACTGTCTGCAGACCAAAATCCATAATGTAATATAGGTCATGTGATTTTACATAAGCTGCTATTTTTCTTGTCCTGTAAATAAGAGAAATCTGTCATTATCCTTTCAACATAGTAATCTTTGTTATACAGTGTATTTAGTCCTGCCTTGCAGCCTCCATGGGTGAAGGCACAAGAATGGACAATGGACTTCACTCGCTTACGGTGATTCTAACCATATTGTTTTGCTTGTCATTTATTTTAGCTCTCGTACTGACTGATTTATGAGGAATAATAATATAATGATGATGTCTGATAGGTAGGCTGTTTCGAGCCTCAGTCTATGTTAATGCAGTTTTACCTGAGCTATCAGAAAACAGCTGAGAAAACTCTAGTAATAGTGCTGTCGATTGCTGTTGCGTAGCATAGATTTAAACTCTTGAAATTGTCAGGCAAGCTAAAGAGTATGTCAGAGTTTTGCAATATAACTTGTGGAAAGGTTCAAATGCCTATTCCTCTATCTTGTCACTGGCAAATTAGGTATAATTAGTCATGTCTAAATAAGGCCTAACCTGATACTTTCTACATTTTCAAGAAGGCGCTATGATATAATTAAAGTTACTTAGCTTCTTGTCCACAAGATAATGATAAAGAACTTTGCTCTGAGTGAACGTCAAGGGACAGTAAAAATCACTAAACCCATTCACCTGGTGTGGATGACGCGAAACGTTGTATTCCTATAGTATTATGGCGTCAGCTTTCCTTGCATCCGTTAGCTTTGCTCAATCAAGACCTAAACCTGCTTCATGTTAGAAGGCTAACCCTGTTGTCATCAATTAGTCATTTTTCCTCTTACCTCATATCCCAAAGCGACAAAAGAGAAAGGGCTAATTCCCAAGGACTCATGCACAGACTTCCGTGCCATGAACAACAACATTGTAACACCATCAAACCATTTCTTGCTGAAATTGTTACAGTATGTTGTTATCGTATTTTTGAGGGACTAGTGGAATCGTCCCATTGCCCCTAGGAATTCTGGATGGTATTCATTTGATACCAGAAGCTGTATACCTAACTTATTCATGATCTGCCTAGATATGAAGTTGGTACCGTCATCTGTTGGAAAGTATGTAGCCAAACCAACTACCGATAAATATTCATTATATTCTTTACAATCATTGGGGCACAGATTTTCGTGTAGTTTTAGACAATGAACTCACACATTTATTATTATCAATGAAACTTTCGGAGACAGACGGAAGGAGTTGGGGGTACTTTTTGGCTACGTTAAATCATCATTGGACACTGATAATACGAACTTCAGTAAGCCACAACATTCTGCTTAATACCAGGTCAGTAAAAAATGCATCATTATTGTATTACAAGTCATGTTTACTCCTACTTCCACAGCCGTAGAAGAACAGTGTGCATTACCTAAGTTATTTTTTTTTTCTTGTTATATTCATGGCACTGCTGTTTGACAAACCACACTCCACCCCTCAACAGCAGCATCTTTCGGTCTCCAGTTCCGTGCTAGGATATTATTATTATCGTAATATGTGACGTATACAGCAATCCCCGGTGAGCGTAGACTTTACAAGCTTCAAAAACTGGGATAATTATGATAATCCTCATCCATGAACAAATTCATATCTTCACTTTCTAACCATATTGCTGAACTGCCACATGCCTTAAGATTATTTGTTGGCTGTCTACTCACAGCTCCACCTATACTCAGATCATGGGTATAGTCCCTCACCTCAGTCTTGCCTCTGGTCGCCTCCCAGTGCTTCATTACCTACGGATCTCTGCTGGCGGGAAGAACTCCAGGATTTTTAACTCAGTGCTCTCGGTACTATTGCTCCAGTTCGTGTGATTAAAGACAGCTGTATTAAATACTCCTAAAATCAAGAATACTTGTTTTCCTGTCAAATTATTTAGTAGAATAAAGAAAATCCCTTTAGCTACTAGTCTAGTAACAAGGCTCAAAAAGATTTTCTACTCTGCAAACTTCATATGTAGTCGCACATTATGCAGTGGTACACCAGTATTTCTTCCTTTCTTTAACGGGCAAAGATAATATCCCATTACTATTATCAACTGTGAAGCATCTGTATCTGTTCATACCACCACTGGCGGACACTTTTTACACCTCGCCTATCAAAGAAGCTTGGTATTCATAACTGATGATGCTCTACCGACAAATAATATAAACTGTTCTCAGTCGTAGTCGACATCTCAGTCCAGTTCTTTTGGAGAAGTGTAAATCCTTCCCCAAGTTGTACCTCCTCAGAGCTATGGTTTTATTTTTCCTAGTTTCGCAAAGAGCATAATACCATCTCTATATCTTTAAAATCCATCCACTTATACAAGACTTAACCACCAATCTGGTCGCCCGTTATAGCTGGTGATTTCTCTCCCAAGTGACGTTATTTCTTCTTACAGTTAGGAAATTTATTGACATCATACATACTTCTGTAATTTATTAATAGCCTTGTAATGTTTCTACTTCAATTTCGGCTCTGAAACATAAATAAAATACTCATTGTTTTTATTGCGATACATGACTGATCGTCTTATTTCCCTCTTATACAAACACTTCTCATTCAAACAGGCGTTGATTCTTTATTTCAATGTACAGTTAGATAAGGTGGAAGACATTATTCATTCATATTTTTCATGCCATTCCGTTGTCTGTGAGAAGACTTGTGACGTGATTTTTTTTGGGGGGGTGGTTTACCAGTATATATAGATAGATAACTATCACCTCTCCTCCTTTAAACCTCACCTTCTCCTCCTTACCGAGAGTCAGCTGTCTGAGGCAACTGACAGCAAACCCTTTTCTGTATCCTCCTACTTTCTCTGTACTCATTTCAAAGCCAGAGGTGGGTGTTGTTTACATGTATGCAACGACATATCATCCTCCCGTGTTCCTGAACTTGATTCTTCTGACTTCACTACTCTCTGGCTTCGGCTCTCCTGTCATTCTCTGACTAAATATATCTGCACTGTTTACTTATCCCCTAATTCTACTCTCAAAAATTCATTGACTATCTTACTTCTACGATGGAACAAATTCTATCTATTTCTCCTTTTCTGAAATCTCCATTCTAGGAGATTTCAATGTTCACCACCACTTTTGGCTCTCCTCTCCTTTTACTGATCCACCTGGTGCACAAGCCTACATCTTTTCTATCCTTAATAACCTAGAGCAGCTTGTACAGCACCCTACCAGTATCCCTGACCGCCTTGGAGAGAACTCCAACATACCTGACCTTTTCCTTACAACTAATCCTTCTGGCTGTTAATATTTCCCCTCCATTGGGCTCCTCTGTTCACAACCTTATTACCCTAACCTGTCCTATTGCTCCAGTATGGCCTGTGGACCCTCCAAAGAAACGTCGACTGTGGCACTTTGGAGCTACGGATTGGGAGGCCCTCAGGCATTACTTCTTTGATTTTCCGTGGAATGATTATTGCTTCCATGGCCGGGTGCCATCTGAGTGTGCCTTGCGCATTATGGAGGTTATTCTGTCGGGCATGGAAGCATACATTCCTTTCTCCTATCCTTTGACTAATGCAAGAAAGCCTTAGTTTAAGCTCGCTTGTTCTAATGTTGTCTGCAACAAGGAAAGGGCCTATAAAAGGTATCAGAGCCAACCCACCCCTGAACCACATCTTTTTTATGTTTCTGCCCGGAATCGTGCTTAGTATGTTCTCTCTGCTAAAAATAAGTTCATCCGTACTAAATGCTCTCAGCTTTCGAATTCGAATTCTTCCAGCTCCTTCTGGCACATTGCCAAAAACCTTTCTAACAACTTTACTTCATCATCCTTCCCTCCTCTTTTCTACTCTGATGGCTCTGTAGGTATTTATTCTACTGTTAAAGCAAATCTCTTCGCTCAGACTTTCTCCTCCAGTTCCACCTTAGACGATTCCGGTGCCTCTGACTTCCTCATGCCTGACATTAAAATTTCTTCAGCTGGTGTATTTTCTGCCATCACTGGACTCAATACTAATAAGGCATATGGGCCTGATGGGGTCCCTCCTGTTGTCCTCAAGAACTGTGCTTTATGCTTACACCCTGCCTAGGTAAACTCTTTCGCCTCTGTCTTTCAGCTTGTACCTTTCCTTCTTGCTGGAAGTGTGCTCTCATTCAGCCTTCCCAAAAAAGGGTGACCATTCCCAACCTTCTAACTATCGTCTAATTGCTTTAACATCCTGTGTCTCAAAAGTTTTCGAATCTATTCTTAACAGAAAAATTTTAAGGCATCTTTCGTATCACAACCTTTCTGATCATCAGTATGGGTTCTGTCAGGGACCCTCCACTGGCGATCTTCTCGCCTACCTTTCAGAGTCCTGGTCATCCTCGTTTCGGGACTTTGGCGAAAAGTTTGCCATCGCACTTCGCATCTCAAAGGCTTTCAATCGAGTCTGGCATTAATCTTTAATTTCCAATCTGCCCTCTTACGGTTTCTATCCTTCCATCTGTGCCTTTATCTACAGCTTCCTTTCTGGTCGTTCTATAGCCGCTGTTTTAGATGGCCATCGTTATTCTGCTAGATCTCTCAACAGTGGTGTTCCTCAGGGCTCTGTCCTATCACCATCTCTCTTCCTTTTATTCATCAATGTTCATCTAAGCTGTACATCTAACCCTAGCCACCCGTACACTGATGATTCCATCCTTCACCTTACCATTCGGTTCCCGCAACGTCCATCCCAGCAGTTACTTCAACAAGCAAGGGAAGAGGCTATGACACACCTAAAGTCTGACTTGGTTCGTATCTCTGATTGGGGTAAAAATAATCTTTTTGTTTTTAATGCATCAAATACTCAGTTTTTACACCTATCGACCCGACAAAGTCTTCCACAGGAGTACTCACTAATGTTTAAGAATATCCAGCTCAAGCCTGCATCATCCTTGAACATGCTAGGGGTTTGATTCACTTGGGAGTTATCTTGGAAAGATCATATTACATCTCTTGTAAAATTAGTTTTCAAGAGATTAGTTGTGCTAAGCCGACTCTGTACCTTCTTTACCCCTGCACAGTTGTTGACTTTATACATGGATTTTATTCGCCACTGTGTAGAGTACAACCCTCATTTGTGGGGCAGCTCCCCACATACATCTCTTCTCAATAGGGTGGAGTCAAAGGCATTTCGTCTCATTAACTCTCTTACACTAACTGGCTTCCTTCAACCTCTGTCTTCGCCACACTGCTGCATCTTTATCTCTTTTCTGTCGCTACTTCCATGGTCACTGCTCCTCTGAACTGTCTGCTTGCATCCCTCCACCTCTACGACAGGCACATAGCACCCGTCTAGCAACAAACTCTCATCCCTTTTCTGTCCAGTTCTCTAATGGAAGAGTTAACCGTTACCCCCAGTCCTTCATTTATGCAACAGGTCATCTCTGGAACTGTCTCCCTCTGTCTGTATTTCCTAGTTCCTACGATCTCCGGTCTTTCAAACGCAGTGTGTCCAGGGATCTCAAAATGACCAGATCTTGAATTTGGCTCACTTTTGTGTTGTTTTTGTTTTTTCTTGGAAGGAATTGTTTGCGGGCTCCTAGCCTTTGGTTCCTTCTTACTAGCGTAAAATATATATACCGTGTATATATATATATATATATATGTACATACAGAGAGAGAGAGAGAGAGAGAGAATGAACAAGCTAATGCCAGGCAGGTAAGGATATTTGGTTTTTTAACTTGTCTTGTGAAGTCAGTTAGTGCAAACATAACCTGGAAGCTTTTATGAATAATACCTTATGAAAGGGAAAGATTATTGCGTGGAGATAATATCCTTAGATACATAGTACCCGTTCCCAGTTTAATTACCTGTCTGGCCAAGTATCATGTTACACTTTGGAGGAATTCTGTTGACAGGACCAACGTTTCTTGGTGAGAAATTATGACTGCAGATCTTATCTGAATCACATGCCTGCACTGAAGTTGCCAGTGTTGTGTGATGGAGCACATGGAAGTATATACCATACAATATAACTTTAATACTGTACATGAATCAAGTACATCAAATGAAGTCAGAAAATTTTAAGAATGATATAAATCTTAAATTTTTCTAGTCAGACAATATCCTTAATTAAATATTACATACTGATGATATTTTGGTCTGGGCAAGCATCGTGTTTCAGTTTGGAGGATGTCTGTCCTGTCACATAATTTCATGATGAAAAACGATGACTGCAGATCTTGTAGCTTCTGTGCAACTTCTCTGCACTCACATTCATAATATGAGGCACACAGACAGCATTCTGCCACACGATACACCTGCAGAAACAACTGCAATTGGGAATTCTTCCAGAGAGAAGTATACAGAATATTGTTAACTAAAGTCGTATGGTATCACACATTCACAGCTTCTGTGTAGGCCTACTCTAGTCTGTCAGTCCTGGGTTAATGGTCAATTAGCATACGTTAAGAGCAAATAATATTACTGACCGATCTTTTTCATTGGGGAATCGATAATACACATTGCAGGGGGGGGGGAAGGAGGTGTTTGGATTTTCCCCACACATGTGCACCTTATGCTTTCAGAATCAGGTGCACATGAGAAAAAGCTACTTCGTCTCACACCATTTATTGAAAAATATACAACCATAGTCCTTTTATACTGATAAGTTCATTGCTATATAACCTGACTGAAACGTATATATCTAGGTAGTACATGATCCCGTTTCACTAGTTATACAGTTATTTTTCAGGTATACAGACTAAAATGATGAAAGCCGAGGTATGGTATGGCGAAACTGTATTCCTTAAACGTATACAGAACTTTGTTTACGTTCAGATGACAAGCTACGTCGCCAGTTCCACCCACATTCATTATGCACCAAAATATAATACACTGAGATTCTAGTTAGGATTAAAGGTCCTTTATAGCTTTCCTGTCATCTGTATATAGTCAGTGATTATAAGCTTCTAGTGTGACAATGATGGAAGAGGCGGGAACAGAACAGAGGAACTTACAGGAACATCGGGATAACATATAGTCGCGGCGCCCGAGTCTGAAGGTTTCATTATCGTGCCCTGGCAACCTACCGGTCAACAGTGGGACCGATTTCGTGTATAATATGATACCCATAGGAAATATTTCTCAGTATTAGTTATAAGATCTCTGATTATAATTTATAAAGGGCTCAAATGCTCCTAATATACACCAAATAGGACACACTGTCGGCCGGAAGGTTGCCAGGGCATGATAATGAAGCCTTCAGACTCGTGCGCCATGTCTTATAGCAGATTTGAGGGAAGTGGTGAAGCGTTTGGAAGATCGGTTGTAATTTGGTCAGATAAATTGTCCATGACAGGGTCAGAGGTTTGTCAATGTATCAGACGGGGGAAGTAATGACAGGGCCCCCCCCTCCCTTCCCGAAGCCCCCGCATTCAAAGTTTCGAGCTCCAAAATGAAGCCTGGTTAAGAGAGGCAGGCAGAGATGTCCGCACTCTGCCAAGGCTCGGTGTGGGGAGAGAGAGAGAGAGAGAGCATTAATGTCATGTTAAATATTTTCCCTTCCATATGGGTATGGTTAGGCAGTATCGAGAAACAACAAACGAAATGCTTAGGTAAGAGATCTATAAAGAGTATGCCTACTGAAATGGGATACAACCATTCACATACCATTTAAGTTTCCTTAATCTTGTTTCAACATTACGGTTTCATATTTACTGTTGTTTATTAGATGCTCTTTGCCTATATATGCTAGACAGAAGAAATCCGTCGACTATAAACGTAAAAGGTCGGTGCCAATGCCTTCTCTGATACTCCACATATAATTTATCTAGCTAATCCGATCCCATGTCAACTTCCCTCATACTCATTTATCACATCCGCCAGTTTCCTTCTTGGTTAACCACACTTCCTCCCACCTTCAAACTCACTCTCATGTACAAAAACTGCTTCATCACTCTATCTCATTCCGATGAAGGAAATTTTCACGCATTGACAACGAGATTCCCGGACAGCAAGCTGACTTAGTATAAAAATGTTCCTTAAATCCCTCCACATCCCTCAAGAAACGATTCTGGGCTGCAAATTGGGCACAAAGTGAGATATGGATTTTTCTTTCCCTATGAATTTTATCATGGTGATAACACTAAGTAGTTTATCGTTTTTAAGTATATTATGGTCCGCTTACTCATTTCTTTGTTACAATAAATTTAAAGGAAAAACTTGTCAAAGGGAGAAGAAAAGGGAAAAAGAATATTTAGGACTACACACAAACTCTAGGTTCTCACACACACACACACACACACACACACACACACACACACCAGCAACAAAATTTTAGTGGCCTTGGTCGCGTGGATCTCGGTAAAAGTGAGAAATGTGCCGCGACTACTGACATCGGCAGCCGGAGTCCTGATGGGACGAGGAGTGACCAGGGAGATGGCATGAAAGCATCCACCCTTGCCGCTGCTGACTGGAGGAGGAGAGTGGCGCCGGGAAACGAGAAATGGTGCACGAAATAGGAAAAGAAGTTTTGGAAGGAGGATAAATGGTGGGGCGGGAAGGAGAACGAGGAAAAATATTTCAGAAATATGCTAAAGGAAGGAATGACAAAAGTAGAGAAAGAAAGAAAGAATATTTTGAAAGAGGACTTACTAAGAAAGTGGTAGGGGAGAGAGAGTGAAGGTACTTCAGAGTAATGTACACAGGGAAATGGCAATGGAGAGGTGGAAAAGATAAAACAAAATGAGGAATAATGCAGAAAAGGGGAAGAGAGGTTTTTAAGTAGCGGAAGCGGTAGGAAACCAGAAGTGAACTGTTAAATTAAGAGAAGCGTATAAGCAAAAATGGCAAAGGAAGGACGGTCGGAAGTAAATAACTGAGTAGAGGTATAATAAAAATTAATATGAATTGGGAAGACGGTCAGTAACTGGATGTTAGGAACCCGAATTGAGAAGGAAGCACATGAAGTGAAGATAGAAAGAGCCAGAACTGCACAGACAATCTGATGAAAACTAATTCAACGATAGGTAAAAAAAAAGTATGAAAACATGGAAGCACCGTGGAAGGAACTGTATGTGAGGCAGCTATAGGGGAGGATTGGGAAAAAAAAGGTCAAACTAATAGACGTGGAATTGTTATAGAAAATAGGAAGAAATAATGAAAATGGTGTTTATCGGGTAAAAGCAGGTTAATCGGTTCTCGGAAAGATAGAGGGTAGAAGTGAAATTAGAAAAAAAAAAAAAAAAAACTTATACAACTTAAAAAGTTACAAAACTTCCAACCTTTTTTAAATACAAGGAAGAAGGTATAAAAAATTTAAAGCCTGTAACACTGTTCCCTCAATAGAAAAAGAAAAGACAGCCAAATTCAAGATCTACTGATATCGAGATGTTTGAACATATTTCGCTTAAAAGACTGGAGATCATAGGCAGAAGAAAATACAGACAGAGGAACACAGTTCCACAGTTGACTTGTTGCATGTATGAGGGATTGTGAGTTTCGGTTAACTCTTCCATTATAGAATAGGATGAAAAGCATTTGTCAGATATAGTGTGTTGCTAGACAAGTGCTATGCACCTACCATGATGGATAGATGCAAGCAGACAGTGAAAAGCAGTGACCACTGAGATAGCAATAGAAAAGAGATAAAACGCAGCAGTGTGACAGGGAGACAAAGGTTGGACGAAGTCAACAAGAGGAAGAGAGTTCATGAGAGAAAATGCTTCTGACTCCACCCTGTTGAGAAGAGCTGTATGTGGGAAGGCCGCCACACATGAGTTGTACTGTACACAGGGGAGAGTAAAAATCCTGTATATAGTCAATAGCTATGTGGAGATAAAGAAAGTATGAAGTTGGCTAAGTGCAGCTAAACTCTTGGAAACGGAATTTGCTAGAGAGGAAACTTGATGTTTCCAAGAAAAAAAAAAACAAGAGAATGGCACCCCAAGCATGTTTGAGGGTGGTGCAGGATTGAGCTGGATATTCCTAAATATTGAAGGATACTCCTGTGGAAAATTCTGAAGCATCAAAAAATGTGGGGAAAGAGTTTCTGATACAATAAAAACAAGATTATGTTTATTCCAGTCAGCAATATGAGCCAAGTCAGAAATTAGGTGCGTCATAGCCAAGTCGGATGGAAAGATGATGGATGTAGTCACTGGTGTGTGAGTGGATACGGCTTATACAGCTTATGAAGAAGGAAATTTAGGGATAGAATACAGCCCTGAGCAAACTGTTAGTGACAGCTCTAGCAGTGACATCTATAACAGCAGCTACAGAAAGACTAGAAAGCAAGCTAGAGATGAAAGCACCGATAGAAGGATAGAAACTGTAAGAGGGCAGGATGAAAATTAACGATTTATACCAGATTCGTCCAAAGTCTCTGAGCTGTCAAGTGCAGTGGCAAAGCTTTCATCAAAGTCCTGGAAGGAGGATGACCAGGATTCTGAATAGAAGAGGGGAAGATCGCCATGGGAGCGTCCCTGACAGAACCCACAAGGTGATAGGAAAGAAGGATATTATAGAGAAGGTGCTTTACTTTTTTTTTTTTAATATATACGAAAACCTTAGAAACATATGTTAATGCAACTGGGCGACAGTTATAAGGTTGGTTATGATTACCATTCTCCTGGAGGGCTAAATGAGAGCAAACTTCCAGCAACAAAGAAAGGAACAAGTGGACGGACAAAAGCAAGAGAGTTTACCTAGGTAGCGTGTAAGTACAGAGGCAATTGCTGAACAACAACAGGGACCTCACCAGCCCTGTACTCCTAGCTGGTACTGGGGCTGATGAGGACCAGACGTACAGTCGCGAGCAGATGAAATGGAGACACCAGCACACACACCTCTGGGTCGCTTCTACCCGACTAGTTACTAGGTGTGGGGGGGAGGGGAGTGAGAGAGGAAGAAGGGAGGGGGGGAGGGAATGGAGGGGCTGGTGGAGGGAGAAAGGGCAGGGAAGGGTACGAGAGGCGTAACCATGGCTGTCCAGGTTTTACTTTATCTTAAGGATGTAGGATTGACTTTGGCCGAGCTTAATTAATCATGATGTCATACATATCACTGATAAGGTAATGGGTTTGTAACTTTAAGTTGTTTTCCATTTAAGCGAGAGAGCAGTATATTGTATTACACATGAAGATATGGCTAGCTTCGCAGCTCAACTGTGGCTTCATAAGAATCAAGGCAAGAGCTAAATCGTTAACCTAAAGTTTCACAATGGCTACGCCGAGTTGAAGAGGGACAGGGAGTGAGAGAGGAAGAAAGGAGATGGTAGGCTGGGGAGGGAGGGGGGGAGGGGGAGAGCTTTTGGTGAGAGGAAGGGGAGGGAGAAACAGTCTTGGCTGTCTGAGAATGAAGGTGGTTGCCAGGCATCACATTTTGATATTGACGAGTTTGTTAGTCATTATTCCCATTCTGGCAACATTCCTGGTGTGTGTGTGTGTGTGTGTGTGTGTGTGTGTGTGTGTGTGTGTGTGTGTGTGTGTGTGTGTGTGTGTGTGTGTGTGTGTGTGTGTAAAGGGAACTGCGGTTCACATGAATGGAACCCTCACTTCACCAGAAATGAGCTTATATTCTGCAAGAGGGTTTGTCTCACTCCGTTCCCCACAATATTCTTTTATTATAAAAAACATGAATACCTGTGGTTCTCGTATTTTATATTATTAATAATTATTGCTAAAACACATTAAGCACTGAAAATAGCCCATTCATTACAGAAATCATTACAGTTGTAATATCGAACAAACACTGACGTATGATGACTTAACTAAAAATCAATACATAGCTTTGTAAATGTGAAATCCATCTAAATCGGTTTCATATGCTTTTGATCCCTAGATAAAAAATGTGTATAATCATGGCTAGAGTCTGATGACATATAGCAAGACATATTTATGCTGACATCCTGAATGACGAGCACAATCAACCTATTAAAATGTTCATCCATTAATTGTTGGGGACCAGAACCATCACAGACAAGTGTTAACCCGACGTGCACATATTTTCTTCACCTTTGGCTTATGACTACATTACCATTCTCCTCATTCCCCAATATTTTCCACCACACCGCTCAAACAGGTGTTACCCCCTCCCTCTTGAACCCCTTCCAGTTTCACCTCTCACCAATGAACCCCTCGAATGGAACTCGCACCTGGGGAGGGATACTTTTGAGACAGAAAAGCCTATTATAATTTGGCAATCGTCTCTCCATCGTGAGCAGCAGCCTTGTGTGATACCCATAGTGCTGATGAACTCCTCTTCATCTCGGTTTAGCCAATATGAACCATTAGGTTAACGCTTTGGCTGTTGTATAGAATCTTATGAAGCCACAGTTCAGCTGCAAAGGTGCCAACTTCATCTATGACACAACAAACTACTCTCTCGCTTCAAGTGAAAACAGTTTTAAATTAAAACCCATTATCAGTGATGTGACTGACATCATGATTAATTAAGCTTTCCCAAAATCAAACATTAATCCATAATCAAGATAAAGTAAGACCTTGACAGCCATGGTTATTGCCGCCCCTCCTCTCCTCCCTTCCCTTCCCTTCCCTCTCTTGATCTTTCTCCCACCACCAGCCCCTCCATACACCCCCCTCCCTCTCTCACTCTCCCGTAACTCGTCGGGTAGAAGCGACCCAGAGGTATGTGTGCTGGTGTCTCACACTTTCAGTCTTACCCACACAATCCTTGAAGTAATTTATCATTACCTTCATATATTTTCTTTCCATCTCTTGCACACAAAAGTACATACACTGTCTTTTGCCCTCTCATTCTCACTTGCTCCATTGGATAAATCCCATCCATACTCCAACTTTCTCATGCTCTCATCTCACCATTTAATCTCACTTAATCCACATACGTCCAGTGTCGCACCCTCAAGCACCTGGACAATCTCTTTCTTTTCACCTTATCATTCGCACCCCATACATTCCGTGCTGCTGGCCATACCATGTCATTTGCCCGGTCCTTGGTCGCCATCTGTGGGTTAGTCCTGATCTGAGGCTTCTTGTTTGTATTTTCAGTTTTCTGGGGAAGGGCATTAACCTCTACTGACCACTTGTTGACACGTAGGGAACACGTGTTTGTTAGTTATATTGTTACCATCCAGGGTGTTTAATGGTTTCCTAGTTTACTGGATGTCATTTGGCTTGCCACTCAGTGTGGAGTTATGCGAAATAGTACCACTACTTTGAGTAAGTGGATGATGGATTGATGTTCGCCACCACACACCACAAAAACACTTTTACATTTTGATTATCCAGCCCTGCATTGCTACCTTTAGTTGCTTGGGATTCATGAAGATGCTCCCTACACTGTTCATTTTTTTACATATGCACCCTGTACACTGAAATGAGGCTCAGCAGGGTAAGATTTCTCTACAGCCCCAAGTGTCTCACTAATTATCTTCAACTGATCATCTACATGCTGTCAGCACTGTATCAAGTTAATTCTCACCTTACACTTCTGCTGCTGTAGCATAGTGAATATTTCATTTTTCAAATGTTGCGTTCCTCCTTCACTTCCCGCTTGAAAGCATTTTGCTGAGTAGCTGTCCCTGCATCCTCAGTAGTATCCCCTGTTGCTCCTATAATGTCTTTTGAAGCTGTTCATGTCGTTCTTTCTGTTCTTCACTTTGTGCTTGTAGTTGTTCTCTGAGTTTTTTCTTGAGCTCTTTCTGCTCTTCTCTTTGTGCTTGTAGTTGTTCTCCACGTTCTTTCTTGAGCTCTTTCTGGCCTTTGCTTTATGCTTGTAGTTGTTCACTTTGTGCTTCTAGTAACTTCATGACTGCAGCCAAAGACACTTTCTCCTCGCTAGCTTGGCTTCTTGTCTGTATGCCATCCGGGTCCATGTCAAAGCTTTGACTCACTGCAGAACTTTTCTATCCAAATCTGACTCCACTTGTTATATGCTTGTTCCAAATTGCCACAGGCTCTAACAGCAGTAGTTCAGTATAGGAAAGCCGTACTCTAGTGAATCATTCCTCATAAGGTCAGCTTTTCAATGTTCACAAGATCAACGGCGGTGCTGTAATAAGACAGGGTTTTCACGTTTGTAGTCTTTATTTTCCAAGTAATTGCAATGTCTGCTTGCCAACTAAACTGTTTTCACAAGTTCTACAAGGGAACTGACCCGTCTACTCTCACCCCCATCCTTTTTATAACCTTCCTTGCCACTCGAACGTTCTTAGTACTCCTATCAGCTTTCTTTCATTACCTAGCACTCTAAATGCTTTAGCATACAAGCTGAAATTAAATCTGAATATTACAGTATTTAACAAATAATCATCCATAAAAAACGTTGTGGAGCAAAAACAAAAATTTAAATTTCACATATAACATTATAAAATACCTCCCCTCACAGAGACTACCGAATAACTCTGACTAGCAACCAAAAATGCGAGAATTATCCGTAAATTTCCACTACTACCCAGCTGGCACTTCTCTTCCGTAACAATTTACTAGGGCTGATATTTCACGTATTTGGAATAGTTCCTGTCTCTGACAGTTCTGCTTTTTATATTGAGGTCCTCGATATTAATCAATATACCTCACCTGACACTCACTGATTGATGAGTACAAGTATGTAATATTCAGTACAGAAGTATCAAAATCTTTCAGTCGATGGTGTTTTAATGGGCGAGGCAATTCACCTTTTGTACCTATGTAAAGGTTTTGCATCCATTTGGAAATTAATTTCTTAATTAGGGTTGACAGTTAGTGTATTTGGAAGAGTTCCTGACTCATCTGTTTATAAAATGAAAATAAATACCAGTAATATTTTTGCACCTTGCATTGTAATATCCCATGTTTTATACATTTTTACCATGATGTTTTGTATTATTTACATAGATTCAGTATTTATTTTTTTCCAGTTGAACGATGACACCTGAGGCTAATATGGTACCAGTGAGTTCCTATATATTTTGTGATATTTATCTACATTTGTAAATGAAAATATCATAGGCGGTTTAAAATTTCTTTTTATCATAAGGGTTTCTAAGGGGAGAGTTGGCATCACTGGAGAGGGGAGACAACTTAGACAAGGAGATGCCCAGTCTCTCTCTCTGTTTTGATTTCTCAGGAGCAGGATCATGGCCTCCTGCCTGGAGCTCTTTTTCTCCTACTCCCATTATGAGTTAGTGCACCGACTTCTACTCCCCTATAAGGTATTTTGATTGTACTGTGCCTATGTTAGTAATGTTTTGAAAGTGAAATCTGTCCTGGAATTGTTAGATATGAGAAGAGTACAGAGGAGCTGTGGGTGAGGAATTGTTGTTGTTGTGTGATATTTGCACCATACTTGGTGGGGCACGGGCAAACAAAGAGCCCGTCAGGGAAGCAACAGATGGTGGCTCTCCAAGGAGAGCGTAGCGGGGCCGGCAAAAGGCTGACGAGGAGGCAACGAAGGCAGAGGGAGGCGCGATAGTGAAGGCGAGCAGGCACACCATCGTTGGTCAAGCAGGACAGGGCGGGACGGCGAGAGCAGGGTAGAAGACACGGCGCAGATGTAGGGGGCGCTGACGAAGCTGCAAATAGAAACCGCCCCGACGCTGCCCTCAACCCCCTTGCCCTTGGTGGAAAGGGCAGTATAAACTTGCAGGTGGAAGCATGGAGGGGAGGCCCGGTCCTGGTCGTCACAAAAAGGGCACAACCTCGGTCCAGGTAGTGGCGGAGGGAGGGTCATCGGCCGGTATCTTCAGGGCAGAGGAACCTCGACCTCCTGGTCAGCAGATCAGGGCACTCCCTCAGGATGGAGAGGACAGGCCCGACTCTCGGCTGGTATGGCTGCTGTGGAGAGCTGGTCCCGCCGGGAACGGTGGAGATGTTGCCTTGGCGAGAGGTGGGCTGCGAATCGGGTGAGGAGAGGCACAAACAGCTGCTGTCGACAGTTTGACACCCTAGGATAAGGCTAGCCAGTCACGTACACCACCGTGATACTAAATACTGTTTTGTAATTATAAAATATGGTGACGAATTCTAATTCTTATGCAGTATCATCCTAACACCTAGAGAGTAGGGTGGTCAGAGGGCAGCTTCATTATCTAATTCCTTGAAATATTCCCATGAAAAGTTTTACTTTTTCACATTAAAGTATAATACTTTTATCTTATTACTCTGCATTAAACTACCTGAAAGTTCAAACACTTTCAAGGGAACACGTCTTGGAGCAACTCTTGATGGAAGTCTTGGAGTAAGTCATGGTGCAAGTCTGAATATAAGTCTGGAAGTGAACTTCAACCAAGTTCTGGCAGAGTATTTTACCTCTAACACTGGGTCCAGCATGGCCATTGTCTGCTTTTTAAGCAGCTTTCAAGTCTTACCCAGACCTGGAACAAGTCCAAGCTCCCTGTAATCGTCTAGCATGTATGGAGAAGCAGTACATAAATAAAGGACCAACATCTGCAGTAGTGTGTTTCGTCAGCCTCCTGCATTACCCTATTCTCCTTCCCAGAAAATACAATAGAAAATTTTCAGAAGCCACGAATTGGGCAGTGTCATAAGTTGAAGGGTCAGTGCTACCATGTATATCTTATACCCTTCTTCAAGTCATAGTGTGGACATCCCTCTATGTTAGGTCCTTTTATTATTAAATTTCAAAATGTATTACTAATGAGAGTTCCTTCAAATTTTTCATATACTCATAAACCCTTCTTAATTTGAATGTACTGGTCACTGATTTTGTGTAAGTGGTTTGGTTATTGTTTTTTTTTTTTCCCATCAGTACATAATGGTGGCAGAAGTGGGATGAGTTAAGCCTATTTTCATACATATTTTGTGAATTTTTCCTGTGTTTTAAGACTTGAAGATTCCTACCGAACCCATGTATTAACCTAACCGTAGTGTACATGCCTGCTGAAGTGCCAGCTACCCTTTAAACATTTGTTTCTCACATGTTTCATCTGTTCCATTATTTTTAGCTTATTTAAATCAAAATGACAAACGGAGTTGAAGACAGTCTGTTTAGGGGAGCCGAAGATGGCCACTGGGATATCAGGGCTGATGCAGAACATGCTTTCATGACAAATGTGATGCAGATTTTAAGTGAGCAGACAGGATCCCAGCCAAGTGTGAGGAAACCTTGATGAAGACTGATCTCGGAACCCTTTGGATGTATGATTGTACTGAAAGCATTTGTTAAGGAAGGTCATTGTTCTAAGGTGTAAAATGGCATTCTTGCATGAGGTATGGTGAACTGTAATAGTAATAATTACACAAAATATTTATATATACTCATTTCCATACTCAGTTAACTTAAGTACTTAATTTTTTTTAGGAACCATTGGCTGTAATGAATACTGTGGACCTTAATGCCATTTGACTGTGCTCATGTAACTTTACATGTAATGATGTGTACCTTGATTTTTAGAGGGAATTGTTCTCAGGTTTGTAGTTGGATGATGGCTTATTCACTTCTGATTTTCATAAGTCTGTTTTCTTACTTGACTATCTGAAGGAGACAAGTTATACTTACAGGCTGCCAGCATTTTCCCACTTGCCCGTTGGGACGTGGGCTGGCTTTGAGAAATTCTCATTAAAAGAACTGTCTAGCTCCACTAGGAAACTTTTGCATAACTGGTAGTATGTTATTGGAGAGTTTGAATAGTGAATGAAATTGTATGAGGTTTCCTAGTTGAGGCTCAAGTCAGTCTTCTGAGCGTGCACTAATTGCCTCAATTGGCAGTTTACTTTGGGAAAGAATAGCCTACAGACACCCTTGGAAAATCAGGCTATGACATCCTTGTGATGTGTCTCTAACCCCTAGGCTGCTATGTATCGCCCCGTATCCCTACTGTAGGGCTCCGAAGAACCTATATATAGGCCAACAAAAATTTCGAGAATTCCGCCTTAATATGCGACGTGACTATTGTTCTGGCGTGTAGGCCGCATCACGCATCCTAGCATAAACATTGCGCTGAACACGCTGGTGGTCTTAGTTTCGCTCTAGCTGTCTTGGGAGATATACACGGAGACGATTTTCCTCAAACCCCCCCTCACCTTCCCGCCCGGTTGGGCGTGAAACGTTCTCTTGCCCCTAGTTTGGGTTTAGGGGCACCTGTGGCGGCTTCCACTTCGTCAGGAAGTGGTGGAAGTGTGACAGATAGTGTTGTGAGGCCGAAGAAACTGCGGCCAAGTGATGAGAGGCGGCAACAGGTGTGTGAGCAACAGCCCTCCACCTCTGGCCTCCCACCTCCCAGGCCTCGCCGTTCTGCCGTCTCTCTGACCCCCTCCAAGTGGGCCAAGATTTTATTTGATGATGTGAACACCGACAAGGATGATGATGAGTGGTCAGGAAGTGGTGGTGATAGTGATGACGACGATACTGATGAGGCAGAGGAAGCAGGTTTGTCAAGTGCGTGGGAGGGTAGTGATGATGAAATCGTGCTTAGCAGCCTGCCAGTCTCTACCCCTTCAATATCAGCCACACCTTCAACACCACCTGCTGGCCCCTCATCATCATCAGGGCCATCACCACCATCAGTGGCCCCACCACCTGGGTCAGGCCAGGCCCGAGCCAAGGCACGTGGGAGGAAACATTGCCGCTCACGTGGCCGTGGGCAAGCATCACCCTGCCAATCCCCTTTGTTTGCCTGGGCCCCCACACAGGACTTCACCCCACACATCCACGATTTTGATGCCTCGGATAGTGGATTTACGAGTGAGTGGCCACTTGGCCCTGACGCTCCTGAAATTGATTATTTTGAGGCATTTATTTCGCGTGATGTGACGAAATTGATATGCGATGAGAGCAATCACTATTATCAATTCGTGGTAGCGGGAAAAATCCTAACTCCCCGGGCACGTATTTCCAAGTGGCACAGTATATGTCATGAAGAACCAATGGTGTTCATTGCCCTTCTGCTCTTGATGCCACACTGCCGTAAACATGTGCTCAACCATTACTGGCGTCAGAAGGACGCTCTCGTTCCTACGCCAGCCTTTGGAAAGTACATGGCACGGGATAGGTTCCTACTTATCCTCCGTTTCATGCACTTCGCTGATAACCGCTACCCATTACCTGGTGACCGCTTGTGGAAAGTTAGGCCATTCTTTGAGATGCTCAAAGAATCGTTTCGTAAATTCTTTGTGCCTTACCAGAAAATCGTGATTGACGAAAGTCTTGTTCTGTTTCGAGGACGCCTCTCCTTCAAACAGTACATCCCGTCAAAACGAAATCGGTTTGGCATAAAGATTTTCGTTATGTGCGACTGTACTACAGGATATGTGCTGGACATGATTGTGTACACAGCCAGTGACGTCGACATTCCCAGCCACGATCCTCTGGGAATGTCTGGTGCCATCGTGAAAAAAATGATGGCTCCTTACCTGGGAAAGGGCCGTGTGCTGTATACAGATAACTGGTACAGTAGCCCTTCCCTGTCACTATACCTTCATGAGAACAGCACAGGATCTTGTGGCACAGTCAGGACATATAGGAAACATATGCCACATTTCGACAAGCAGGAACGTGGGAATGTGCAGCGGTTTGAGGCCAAGAACATACTGGCTTTGCAATGGTCCGACAAGCGTGACGTTACCATGTTGAGCACTGTGCATCGTGGCATCATGCAACAGAGTGCCAAGGTTGACCATAGTACCGGCCAACACATCATGAAACCTGACGTAGTCATCGACTACAACTATCACATGAACTCTGTTGATAAGAGTGACATGCAGGTAGGTAGTGTTGAGTGCGTCAGGAAGACTGTGCGTTGGTACGTCAAGTTCTTCATGCACATGGTTGACGTAACGCTGCTCAATGCATACAACCTGTACAAGTGGCGCACTGGAAAAAAAGTAAAGTTCCGTGATTTCTCCCACAACGTGGTTTTCCAGTTGTTGAGGAAATACGGAGATTACTCGCACAGTGACCGGGGTAGAAGGGTTGTCGAGCTACCTGACAGGTGCAAGAGCCTAGTGAGGGACCACCACCCAGTGCACACACCTTACGAGGCAAACGGCAAAAGAGGAAGCAGCTGAACTGCTATGTTTGCCGTAACACCACCCGTCGTGAGCCTTGTCGTAAAAAGGTTACGACAATGTGTGCAGGGTGCAAGGTTGCACTATGCCTGGGTGATTGCTATCTCCACTAACATACGTTGGAGAAGTACTAAGTTGGAGAGTGTTGTGAGGGTGTAAGAAAATACGGAAAAATCAGTAAATTATCAGTACAGTATCATGCAAAATATTGAAAGTATATTATCTTTGTTTCAAAAAATGGCTTTATTTTGTGATAAAGGTGTCATAGTAATTGAAAGAAAGTAATATTTTATATTTTTTTCTCATTGCAGAAAGGTATAGGTGTATATATTTGGAAAATACAGTGCTACTGTATTGTAACATTTTCGTAACAGTTTTTTGAAAATTCATGGCCTCCTGTAATTGTATATATTTGCTCAACGGGTCATTTTGGTGCTTCATTAGTGTTGTGAGGGTGTAAGTAAGAAAATACGGAAAAATCAGTACATTATCATTACAGTATCATGCAAAATATTGAAAATATATTATCTTTGTTTCAAAAAATGGCTTTATTTTGTGATAAAGGTGTCATAGTAATTGAAAGAAAGTAATATTTTATATTTCTCATTGCAGAAAGGTATAAGTGTAAATATTTGGAAAATACAGTGCTACTGTATTGTAACATTTTCGTAACAGTTTTTTGAACATTCATGGCCTCCTGTAATTGTATATATTTGCTCAACGGGTCATTTTGGTGCTTCATTAGTGCCTTTTGTACATAATAATTAGTGTTTTCATGAAAAACGTGAAAAGTACGGTATGGTAGTGGTGGGGCGGGCTAGAGGGCGAGAAACTCGTTGCAACGCTGTGTCCCGGGGATTGGCAACACTTTCCGCCCAGGTGGGCGCAACGTCCTCAGAGGCCCGAAAAAGTGTCATCGGTTCCAGCACTTGTCACACCATGAGGAGAGCACCTACGGAGCTCTAGTTTGTTGCAAAGGTAAGAGGAAAGATGTATCTAGTTGTGGTATTTTTCTTAAATATTTTTATAAAGTATAAGTATAAAAAAAAAGCAAAACACCCCATTTTCTCTAGAATATGCACGTTCTGCGTGCGTCTGGATTTAATAGCTCCGCAGCCAAAGGGCTAAGGGACACTGTGTACTGTGGTATACAAAAAGCCAGTTTAGGGGGGATTATGGATGTACATTGGTTGTACTTTATTTCCTCCATTTTTTTTTTTTTTTGAAAGAACAGCCATGTTTTTGTGACAACATTCTCCTTTGTTTAAGTATCTTTTGGCCCAAGATCATTTTTGGATTATTTGTCTGAATACCTGAGCAGTGATTCTCTTCCCATTCTCAGTTATTATATTCCAAAATGTCATCACACACCCCAAAAAAAATAAGTTTTAAGGAGGATAGTCAGGTGTACAGATTGAAATCCCTCCAATATCCGACGTAATAGAGCCATAGGCAGGTCCGGATAGTGGTCCTGTCCGGATATTGGGCGCCAGCTTATGGAATTGTACTTATGGACCCTAACTCAGAAAAACACCTATACAACTCCCTCTGGACATGCATAGCACCTATTTAAGACCCAAATCACACCAATAAGGGACATATAAGACTGAAATAAATGCAAAAGAAGCATAAAATGAGGTTTTTAAGGTAGGTTCATACAATATTCAACATTCTGGGTACGTACAAGTCCCTGGCTCCTGGACTGGTAGTTATGCACCCTAACCTAGTCTAACTCAGAAAAACACCTTCCTACTGTACATGCATAGCACCTAAGACACAGCATATTGACACCAATAAGGGACATAAAAGAGTGAAATGAGGTGTTTGAGGTAAGTATAGTATGGAAAATACAGTAGAGTACAGCTGCCTACTTACAGCAAGTCCATGGCCATCTCGATGAATAACCGCCTCCTCTCGGACTCTGACAGTAAGAAGGATTTCATGAAGCACTTGCAGTACACTGTTCATGAAGTCTTGCACTGAACTTAGTCATTCGCACTCAGAAGTCCATTCTCTTCACAGTGCGCACTCTTGTCTAACTTATGCTCCATTGTAACTTAATAAGTGTTGCACTCTGCACTTTAACTTTTTCCACTTTTATAACTATTTTCTAAAGCAAAAACACACGTCTATTTACGTTAAATTTAGTTCAAAAATTGTCTTTTCACTCACAACTGTAAATCCTTAACACAATGCACTGTTTTTTTCACTGCACAACACTGTAAATTCCTGTGTGGGCTAGTGGAGAAGTTCTTGGCATCTATTCACTGTCAGAGTCCGAGAGTATCACTGGCAGGTGACCTAGGGGTGTGTCACTGGGTCGTGGTGATGGCGTACCCACTGCAGATGACTCTGAAGACAGACGCAAACTCACGTCGAGCGGTGACTCCACCGTGGCTGATGTGCTGGGCTGTGACTCAGAGCACGAGGGCCTGTTTTGGGGAGGCAATGGAGTGGAGCCGGGGCTGGGTACAGCGGGGGTCATGGGCCTGAAAAAACTGTCAATCTTTGATTGACGCAAGGAACGACGATTCTGTCAATTGATGATGCGCTGCCTGAAAGCACGCACTTCCTCCACAAGTCCCAAGGGCCCCATCTCCCTGTCACAGTCTGGGTGTTCCAGGTAGTCGAGAACGAACTCTAGGTGTTCCCGGAGTGTGCTCAGCTTGGGGATGGCTGGAGTTGTGTCATGCTGAGAGGAGTCTGCATCATCGTTGCCATCCTCGTCAGAATCTTCAAGCTGGGTCCTGACACCTGCAACTGAAGATGCGATCTCGATCAGACAAGGTCTGATACTCAGGTTCGCCCTTGTTGTCATCCAACCACTCATGCACATCGTTCACATCAACATTGTCGCCATGTGTATGTAGACGCGCATGGAAGTGATCCACGTCAAAACCTAGGAAATCGTACTTCACATCCGTTCCGAGAAGCAGATGAGACCAACCATTTTCTAGAGTCTTGACAGGGATTTCCTTCCATGCACTGGCCCAGTTGTAGATTGCAGACTTGATGTTGTGGTGGCGAAGGTTTTCCAAAGTCCGCTGGCCTCGCGTGTCCTGTCCCTCCCTGCACTCGTCCTCGAGAACAACCATCATCTACTCCAGGAACTTCCTTCGGTACAGCCTCTTCGTTGCCACGATCACTCCTTGGTCCATTTGTTGGATGAGAGCAGTCGTATTAGGTGGCAGAAACATGCACCTAATCTGGCCATTCTCAGCAACCAAGTCCTTGTCACACGGGTGGGCAGGTGCATTGTCGAGGAGAAGGAGGGCCTTTACCTGGTCGTGTGGGATTCCCAGTGTCTCCGTCTGGTAATGTATGACCTCCATGACGAAATGACTGTGGAACCAGTCTTTGAAGTCCTGGGCTGTAAACCATGCCTTCAAAGAATGGTACCAGACGACAGGAAGGACATCCATCACCCCACGAAGACACCGAGGCTGTTTTGCACGGGCAACAATAACAGGCTTAAGCCGGTGCATGCCGTTAGCATTGGCACATCACTAAGCAGATATCCGTTCCTTGGAGAGCTTGCAGCCAGATACACGCTTCTCTGTCTCCTCGGCTAGAGTGTTCGTTGGCAAAGAGCGATAGAATAAACCAGTTTCGTCAGCGTTGTAGACTTGACCGAGAGTGAGGCCCTCCCTGTCGATCAAGCCCTTCACCTTGTGCTGAAACTTGTCAACTCCATCCTCATTAGCGTCCAACGCTTCACCATGAGCTTTACGGTTGGTAAGGCCATGCCATAACCTGAACGCGAAGAGCCAACCCTCGGATGCCTTGAAGTCTAGGGCGTCGTGAAGCCTGGCGAACTTCTCAGCAGCAGCCTTCAGCTCCGTACCACATACCATCACACCAGCAGCACGTTGCTGTCAATACCAAATCAACGTGGAGCGGTCGACTTCAGCAAACTTGGGAGTAAACATCACCTTCCTCTCCATGTTGCATTTGCTTCTCAACGAGAAGTCAGCCATGTGGTACTGCATGAGTTTGTCTTGGGATCTCTTAATATCAAACAAAGTAGATCGGGCCAAGTTGAACTCGTGGAGGATGTGGGAAGAAGACCACCTCGCATCTACTTTCTCCAATATCTCCCGTTTCTTCTCCAGAGTCAACACCACTCTCTTCCTCTTCTCAGGCGGTGGGGCCATCATCACACACACGAAGGAGATGCACGAGAGCAGCAGGAGTGCCTACAGCAGGTAAGGCACCACCACAAAAGCAAGCATGTGGGCAGCCATGACGACGAGCGTGCACTTGCGACGATAGACAGGCGGAAACTGGGGAGGAAGCAGGGGCGCTCTAGCGGACGTCGGAGGAATGACGCGTCACAACAAAGCTGTCCCGTGCCCAGCGCGCCAAGTTCAAATTACGGGTGGGAAAAAATCGTTTTTTTTTTTTATTTCTTTTGCGGTTTTCGGACCATTTTGGGAATATTCGATCCCGGGACGATTATGTCTGGTTAGTGGTGATGTTCTGATATTAGGCGTTCAGATATTAAAGGGATTACTCAATAATATTTTTGCACCTTGCACTGTAGTATCTCATGTTTTATACATTTTAGCCATGATGTTGTGTATTATTTATATCGATTTAGTATTCATTTTTTTTCAGTTGAATGATGACACTTGAGGTTAATATGTTATCAATGAGTTCATATTTGTTATGTGATGTTTATCTATATTTGTAAAAGAAAATATCATAGGCATATTAAAAGTTCTCTTTATAATAAGGGTTCCTCAGGGGAGAGTTGGCAACACTGGAGAGGGGAGAAACATAGACAAGGAGATGCCTGGTCTCTCTCTTTTGATTTCTCAGGAGCAATTATCATGACCTCCTTCCTGGAGCTCTCTTTCTCCTACCCCCATTAAGAGTTAGTGCACCGACTTCTGTTCCCTTATAAGGTGTTTTGGTTGTATTGTACCTATGTTAGAAATGTTTTGAAAGTAAAATCTGCCCAGGAAATTGTTAGATATCTAAAGAGTACAGAGCACCTGTGTGTGAGGAGAGGCAGAAACAGCTGTTGTCAGCAGTTTAATGCCCTGGTATAAGGCCAGCCAGTCACGTACAGCAACTTGATACTAAAATCTGTTTTGTAATTATAAAATAAGGTGACGAATTCTTATCATATGCAGTATCATCCTAACACCTAGAGATTAGGGTGGTCAAAGGGCAGCTGCATTGTCTAATTACTTGAAATATTCCTATGAGAAGTTTTATTTTTTCACATTAAAGTACAGTAGAACCGCGGAATTCGTACACAATTCGTTCGTGGAGGCTGTACGAGTTGTGAATTTTTCGAAAACCGAATTATGTTTTTCCATAAGAAGCAATGTAATTTGCATTAATCCGCTTTTTAGTATGGATGAAACGGTATATTTCGCCATACTATAATGAATGGCAAGATCGGAGACACGGGTTCCACTTTCATACTTTGCAATGAGTTCTTTTTTCGGCTCAATTGTTGTTCTCACAGCTTTACTTTTAGCTCCAGCTGACTCACTAATCTTCTTAGGGCCCATGATTATCTACACTTTTCTATCGAAAATACATAATTTATCACAAAGATTAATCGAGCCTGTATGACTGATGCATAGCTGGCGGAAGACAAAGCCAGACTGGCGACCATGTGGCTGCACCTACGACGCCGCATCTCTTAGTGCGAATAACGGGTCACTGTACGAAAACTGGAGCGATTTTTGGGCGAAAAAGCTGTACGAAAACCGAGTTGTACGAGTAGAGAGGCTTACGAATTCCGGGGTTCTACTGCATAATACTTTTATCTTATTACTTTGCTTGAAACTACCTGAAAGTTCTGACACTTGCTGCAAGCCTTGGAGTAAGTCATGGTGCAAGTATAAATATAAGTCTGGGAGTGGACTTCAACCAAGTTCTGGCAGGCGGTGGCTGAATCGGTAGAGAGGCGGCCTCTGGTCCTAATGGACCCAGGATCGAATCCCGGCTGGGGCAGGGAACAGTTTCAGGATTTGAATTTCCTAAAAGCAGACTTTCCTGATCTACCAGATGACCCGCCGACATGTCGTAAAAATACCTCCACTAATACCAATACACCAATCCTGTATGAGACAGCCCTAGCATGTATTCAATATGGGTGTTAGCGCCGAAGTGGTGACATGTGGAGGTGTAGGAGGACTACTGAGCCTTGGGATAAGTCACTGCCCCCGAGAAATAGGCCCTGAAGCCTTTGCCCAGAGTCGGACACGTAAAAAAAAAAAAATAGTATTTTACGTCTAACCCTGGATCCAGCATGGCCATTGTCTGCTTTTTAAGCAATTTTCAAGTCTTGCCCAGACCTGGAATAAGTCCAAGGTTCCTGTAGTCATCTAGCATGGATGGGGAAGCGGTACAGAAATTTAGGACCAACATCTGCAGTAGGGTGGTTCGTCAACCTCCTGCATTACCCTATTCTCCTTCCCAGAAAATACAATAGAAAATTTTCAGAAAACAAGAATTGACATGTCTCATAAACTGAAGGGTCAGCTTCCGATAATCTGGCATGGTTCAGAATTTTCAGCCCAGGGTCACTTTTAGCATTTTTGTGTAAAAATTCTAGAAAAGTCTGAAAAAAATAGAAAAAATATCGAAAAATAGCCAAAAGCAGTGTGCCAAACTATCCAATTCCGCACCCACGCTGACATTCAGGAGGTCCCGGATGTTATTTTTTGGGGTTTGTTTTTGAAGTGTGTTTTGAACATTTTCAGGTATGTCTCTGATAGTCCAGAAAATCTGATGATCCGGAAGGTCCGTGGGCTACCGCATTCCATATTAAAGGACTTTTACTGTATGTCTTATACCCTTCTTAAGTTATAGTGTGGACACCCCTTTATGTTAGGTCCATTAATTATTCTGTTTTAAAATGTATTACTAATCACGTTCCTCAGATACTTCATATGTTCTTAAACTTCTTAGATTTAAATGTACTGGTCAGTTGTTATTATTTGTAAGTGGTTATTGTGTTGTTTTTTTTCCATCAGTACATAATGGTACCCTGGGGGTGGGGGGTTTTCAAGAATACTCCCCCAATATCCCTGCATGTCGTACAAGGTGACTAAAAGGGTTGGTGGTAGGTTAGTGCCCCACCCCATAAAAAGAACTAACTAAACAAGCGAATAAAGCGCCTCGGACCAGGACGGACCATACGTTGACGACTAAGGAACGGACAAAGGACATTCTTAGGGTGGGGACATGGCATTTGAGAGGAGTGAATGAAGTGAAAGAGATAGAGATTGTTCAGGTGCTTGAGGATGCAAAAGTGGATATATGTGGATTGACTGAAACTAAATGAAAAGGTGAAAGGGTGAGAGAATGGGAATATGGTTTAGGTATATGTGCGGGAGTTAATGAGAAAGAGAGGGCAAGAGAGGGAGTATGTCTGATGATAAGCAAGAAGTGGAAGAACAATAAAAGAGAGTATGGAACAGTGGGTGTAACGATTGTATGGGTGAGGATGAAAGTAGGTATACAAGCGTGGGCGATTGTATGTGTGTATGCTCCGACAGAGGACCGAGTGGCAAGAGTGAAAGATGAGTTTTGGGTGAGAGTAGAAGCATGTATGGACAAGTTTGAGACAAGCGAGAGAGTGCTTTTCATTGGAGACATGAATGGCAAAGTTGGGAATGTATGAGTGGATGGAGTGGTTGGTAAGTGGGGTGTGCCAGCTGAAGTAGATGGGAATGGTAGTGCTTTGGTGGACATCTGTGCTGGTAAGGGGTTGACAGTAGCCAACACCTACTTTCGGCATAAGATGATCCACCGGTATGCATGGAGAGTAATGAGGAGGATGGATGGTGAACTTGTTGAACGAAAGGTATTGATAGACTACGTGTGTGTGGATGAGCGAATGAGAAGGCAAGTGTTGGATGCAAGACTGTGGAGAGGGTGGGGGAACGGAGTCTCGGTCCATCACTTAATGATGGCCAAGATAAAGCTGCAAAGAAAATTGTTAAGGAGATGAAGGGGAAGACAGGAGGAAACAGTTCCTGTGAGAAGAGTGGAGAATTTGCAAGATTGTGAGAAAATGGCAGAGTATAAGAGTATAGTGGAAGAAACATTGGGAAGGTATGAGCTAGAGCAGATGGAAGGGGTGGAAGACCTATGTAAAATATTCACGGAAGAGATAGGCGCAGCATGTGAGGTGGTTTGTGGAGTGAGGAGGAGATGCAAGGGTGTGCAAGGGACAGCATGGTGGAATGATGAGGTGAAACGAGCTGTGGAACAAAAGAAGAAGGCATATAGTGAATGGTTAGCGAGTAGAGGTGGGGGAGAAGATAAGAGAGAGAAGAGAGAGGTATATGTGAGCAGGAGAAGGGAGGTGAAGAGACTGGTGAAGGAGAGTAAGAAGAAAGTGGATGAAGAGTTTGGGAGGAATCTGAGTGTGAAATGGAGGGAGAGCAAAAAATTGTTTTGGAAGGAGGTAAAGAAAGTAAGGCAGTGTGAAAGGGGATATAGTAGGGGAGAGAAAGATAGGAATAATAGATTGTTGGTGGAGAAGAGACAGAAATTGAGGGGATGGAAGGAGCACTTTGAGGATTTGTTGAATGTAGAGAGTGAGAGCAATGCGAGTATAAGTGGTTGGGGAATGGCTGGGAGAAGAAGAGATGAGAGGAGGGAGGAAGAGATCAGTAGGGCGGAAGTGGTGGAAGCAATGAAGAAGATCAAGATGGGAAAGGACCCAGGAATTGATGGAGTGTGTGGTGAAATGCTGAGGTATTGGGGTGAGATTGTTGTGGAGTGGATATGAAAGTTGTGTAGATTGGCTTTGGAAGAGGGAAGTGTTCCAGAGGACTTGAAATCAGGTATAATTGTTCCTTTATACTCGTACAAAGGAAAAGGGGAAAGAGAAGTATGTGGTAACCATAGGGGTATTTGCCTTCTTAGTGTGACTGGTAAAATATATGGTAGAATACTCATTGATAGGGTTAGGCATATGACAGAGGAGCTAGTTGGAGAAGAACAAGGGGGATTTAGGAAGGGAAAAGGGTGTGTAGATCAAATGTTTGTTCTAAGATGTTTAGTGGAGAAGTATCTAGAGAAGGGAAAGAAAGTGTATGCTGCCTTCATGGACTTGGAAAAAGCTTATGACAAAATTGATAGGCAAGGTATGTGGAAGGTATTAAGAATATATGGGGTGGAGGGGAAATTGTTGAATGCTGTGAAGAGTATGTACGAAGGAGCTAGGGCTACGGTGCGAGTGGATGATGAGCTGAGTGAGGAAGGTTGTTGGTTCACTGAAATCAGTGATGAGAAATAGGGAGGTGAGTATGGAAGTTAAGAAGTCACTGCATGATAGTATTGTGATTCCTACCCTGACGTATTGAAGCGAGGCGCGGATCTTGCAAGAGGGGAACAAATCAAGAGTGAGAGCAGTGGAAATGCGTTACTTGAGAGGAGCATGTGGAGTGAGATGGAGGGACAGGTTGACGAATGAAGAAGTGAAGGAACGTTGTGGGGTGGATGTGGATGTGGTTGAGAAGATTAGGAGAAATACACTGAGGTGGTTTGGACATGTGGAGAGAATGGAGAATGAAAGACTGACTAAGAGGGTGTATGTAGGTGAGATGGAGGGAGGGAGGGGTAGACCAAGGATGAGGTGGAGGGATGGAGTTGAGAGGTATATGAGGGAGGGAAGGGTGATTTGGGGGGAGGGTAGTCAAATGGTGGGTGACAGAGCGACTTGGAGGCGTTTTGTCTGCGCCCAACCTTTGCTGGATTAGGGTGTCGGCCTATAGATAGATTGATAGACATAATGGTGATCAGCACATCTGGCTCCTTCATATATTGATGTCCCCATTATTAAGACATGTACCTCTTTGGCAGTCAGGAGATGAGTGCGGGTGTGTAGCCTAATGTAGAGAGGCATCACATATTTGTAGTCTACTCAAACACACTATGGTTATTTACCTAGGTATAGCTACTTGCATCTGTAGGCGTTAGTTGTTATATCAAATCCCAATATGCAGTTGATACAATTATGAACTTCGCTTCATCCAGTTTTGATTACTCATTGTATAAACTGTCAAAATATTACCAAATATATCTGTGTAGTCTATCGCTTCCCCAGTGCTTCTTCGGAACTCAGTGTATTTGATTCCGTATCCACACAGTTGAGTAACCTTAACCTTGATCCGATGGCACTTTGATAGGGCAAACTGGGATGGATTCAGAAATTATCTTGCTGACATTCCATGGCAGTCATTCTTTTCTAGTGATCCCAATTCTACCCAGCCCCACATTAGCCACTTAATACTAGCTGGTATGGATTTATTCATACCAAGTCAACAGTTCACTAAAAGATCAAACTCTAAGAAATAGTTTGATGGCAACTGTGCCAGAGCAACAGCCCAAAAGTCATTAGCATATAACACTCGCTTAAAGTCAAAAACATCTGAATCACTCTTTCAAATAAAAATTGCTAGAAATCATGCAAAAGCTGTAATAAATCTAGCTAAATCTAACTTTCTTCAAAAGCAAGCATCAAAACTACTTAACAACCCCAATGACAACAGAATTTTTTGGTTAACTCTTCTTTCAATAATAACATTAACAAGTCATCATCCATTCCCCCACTAAAATGTTCAGATGGCAACATTACAAATGACCCACGTGCAGATATTTTTGCCAGTACCTTTGCCAAAAATTCTACCATAGATGATACCAGCCAAAATGTCCCAGTACTGGAACTTGATTCTTCCGAAATTGCCCCACTTAAAATACAGACAAGATACGTAAAATCCATCCTAGACAATTTACCTACAAACAAAGCTCCAGGCCCAGATGGAATTCCGCCAATTGTTTTGAAAAAGTGTTCCCCTGAACTTGCCTCTGTTCTAGCTAAATTATTCAGACTATGCATACGTACTTCTTCATTCCCAAATTCATGGAAAGAAGCCAATATCCACTCAATTCCGAAGAAAGGAAGTTACTCTGACCCCTCTGATTACAGACCAATAGCAGTCACATCTCTTGGTAAGGTATTTGAAACTGTAATTAATAAGCACATAGTTAAACAACTTGAATCCAACAACTTAATTAGTGATAGACAATATGGTTTTCGCCACGAAAGATCCACCATTGACATACTCAGTCTCCTAACTCATACCATCCATCAGTCAATTGACCTACATGGAGAAACTCATACAGTAGCCTTGATATTTCTAAAGCTTTCGATAGAGTATGGCACCGTTCCCTGCTGTCTGAACTCCCTTGCTATGAAATAACGTCTTTTGTCCCTTTGATTTCCTCATATCTCAGTGACAGGAAAATAAGAGTAAAAGTAGATGTTGTATATTCCAATTTCCACTCAATTAACGTCAGCGTGCCGCAGGGATCAGTTCTGGTACCAACCCTGTTCCTGGTTCATATTTATGATCTCTTATCTGTCACCCACAATCCCATCCACTCATATGCAGATGACTTGAACACTACATAGTTCATTTACACTCAGACACCCATTTACAAAGTCTAATATCTCTACCTCTCAACTCAGTACAGCCATCTCCATAAATCAAGATCTATCTACGATCAGTGAATCGGGACAAAACAACCTTGTCTCATTTAATGCTAGTAAAACTAAATATATACAATTTTCTAATAGACAGATATTGCCAGATTCGTATATTACCTCAGTGCTACTAATATTCCTATCTCCAAAAGTATTGAAATTCTCTGCGTCTCACTTACCAATGCCCTCAGCTGGACCTCTCATGTTAGATCACTTGCTAAAACCGCCTCAAAGAAACTTGGACTAATGTACAGAGTCCGTAACTTCTTCACTGATGAGCAGTTAGCAGTAATTTAGAAGAGTCATGTCCGCTCTCAGCTTGAATATTGCTCACCCTTGTGGAATGGATGTGGCGAGGTTGCATTAAAACAATTAGAAAAAAATTCAGAACAAGGCTGTTAGACTAATTAACAACCCTGCCATTACAAATAAACTACCTCCCCTACAAGGAAGAAGGAATGTTGCCTCCCTTGCATTATTTTACAGGTATTTTTATGGCAAATGCTTAGACGAAGTTGCGTCCAACGGGCATCTGGTAGCGCTCATGACTGGAATGTCACTCAGCCACATTGCAGAACTTCTGCCTATCAGAATTCTTTCATTCCCCGTACTGCATCTCTTTGGAACTCGCTTCCCCAGAGCTGTTTCCCTCCAAACTTCAACCTACAGCTGTTCTAGTCTAACTGTTACAGATATCTTATGAACAGAAGACGCCAGTAATCTGGTGTATGGATTATTTTTTTTATTCATTTGTTTTTTCTTCCTCTTCTGTTATTTAAAAAAAAAAAGTGATTTGTTTATTAAGTTTGGCGATGTTAGGACCATAAATTACACTTTTTTGTATAAATTTGTTAATGATGTTGAAAACAAAAGAAAACTAGTTTAAAATATCGTAATGATCTAGGTCGTAAGGTCACCAGTCAATATATATATATATATATATATATATATATATATATATATATATATATATATATATATTGTTACGGAACAGAGAAAGATAATGTACACTTTCAGTGAGAATACTAAAAATCACTACTGTCCCGTAAAGTTCCAGGTTCAAAACAAAAGAGTTAGGTAAAATTACAAGTTAAAATTTAATGCTCAAACTAACAACAAAACATTCAGAACTCATAAGGATAATGTATTGGCAAAAAACAGGTTAAATATATGGTTAACTGCAATAGCCTTTATTAACACGAAATTAGCAAGAATAAATTTATCTAAGTCAGCCCTGATAAAATGAGAATACCGGATAATACTCAGTGAATGCAAGATATATTATTACAGATACAAAATATTATAAAAAAAGACTGACATAAAAACACATGAATCACAAAAACCTCACTAGGCCCACGAATTAACACCTTATGCTATACAGTACAAGGAAAAATGTAATAACACTTATACTCAAATTACACAGCTGCTAGATGGTTGGAGACTTCCTGAGCACTCACAATAATAACAACTGTACAGGGGAGGACAGAGATGTTAGCAAAATGAGGAGTAGATCTAAGTGGCAATTAATCCAGAGACTGAGCTCATTATATAGGGGCCGGCAGAGCTTGATACAACTTGTAAGAATGACGCGCAAATGAAGCCAGAGGGGACAAAGAGTTGACACTCCTGCTCTGAACAACAGAAAGAATGACTTACTCTACTATAAGGGAGGACGGGGGGAGTGAGGTAGAACACGCTCGTGATCAAACATGCAGCATACTGTACGTTAGAATTACACAAAGGATGATGAAATCATAGGCTATGTAACACCTCCCCACAAAGAAAAAGAAATTTACAAAGGAAATTTCTTATTACTCTAAAACAATCTGTCTAAAGTCTAGATAAGCAATCTGCAATAACATTTTCTTTCCCCTTGACATGTTGTATGTCTAATGAATACTCCTGAAGAAGTAGACTCCATCTTGTCAATCTCTGATTTTTATCTTTAAACTTACTAAGGAATTTCAGTGGGTTATGATCGGTATAAATGAATATGGGGTCAAAACCAGAACACAAATAAAATGAAAAATGCTGTAAACCCAAAATCAAGGCCAAAAGCTCTTTCTCAATAGTTGAGTAGTTCTTTTGAGGTGGAGTGAACTTCTTACTGTAATAAGATACAGGGTGTTCAATACCCTGATCATCCTCTTGCAGCAAAACAGCCCCAGCTCCTGTATCACTTGCATCAACAGCCATCTTAAAAGGCTTAGCAAAATTTGGAGTAGCGAGCACTGGCTGACTTAATAGGATAGCTTTAAGCTTGCTGAAAGAGGATTCACAGTTTCTCGGTCCAGACAAATTTAACTTCCTTTTTCAGTAGGTCTGTAAGTGGTGATACAAGAATTGAAAAGTTAAGAACAAATCTCCTGTAATAACCTACCATTCCCAAAAATCTTTGTAGCTCTTTCCTACTTTTAGGTCTGGGAAGATCACTTATAACCTGAACCTTAGCTCCTGGTGGTGCAACATGTCCATCACCAATTACGTACCCAAGGTACTGAACTTCAGCTTGACTAAACTCACATTTTGATAAATTAGTTACAATATTAGCCTGAACCAAACGCTCAAGAAATTTACTGACATGGCATAGGTGATCTTTCCAGTTGTCACTGAAGATTAATACATCATCAGTATAAACAACACACCCTGCCAAACCCTCTGTTACAACATTCATGAGCTTCTGAAATGTGGCTGGTGCATTCTTCATACCCTATGGCATTACAGAACATGCAAAAGTCATTCCTAGTGTTACAAAACATGAGATCTCCCTAGCACGTTCAGTCATAGGTACTTGCTGGTATCCCTTTAACAAATCAAACTTACACATGTACCTAGCCTTTCCGATCTTGTCTATGCAATCTTCCACACGAGGGAGAGGGTAAGTGTCTGTTTTGGTTATCTGATTAACACGTCTGTAGTCGATGCAAAGCCGCTGTGACCCACCTGGCTTAGGGACTAGAGTGACAGGAGAACTCCACTCTCTCTGACAGGGCTCAATCATCTTGTGGTCCAACAGGTAGCCAAGCTCTTTCTGGATGAGAGGAACTTTCACTAGGTTCACACGGTAAGGAGGCAGTTTAATTGGCTTTGCGTCTCCAACATCGACATCATGCATCAACACAGTGGTTCTTCCTGGAGTGTCACGGAACACTTGCGGGTACTCCTGCAGTAATGCCGAAAACTCCTGCCTTTCCTCGAGAGCTAGATGAGAAAGCTTAGTCTGGAGATCATTCATGATATATGAATTCTTCCCCAAACTATCACTCAGGCTCATGCTGCATGGGAGAACTTCACTTGCAGACTCGGGTGGAACAGCTACAGTGCAGACTGGGCTATTTTCGTCCAGCCTGTGATATAACTTTAGCATGTTGATGTGACAAAGTTGCTTGTTCTTTCTACAATCTGGTGTGGCGATGACATAGTTGACATCACTGAGTTTCTTCTCCACGAAATAAGGACCACTAAAATTGGCTTGAAGAGGTTGCCCATGCACCGATAGCAGAATCAAAACCTGATCTCCTGGCTGAAAGTGGCGTAACCTGGACTTCTTATCATACCAAGTCTTCATCTTCTCCTGAGCAGCTCCTAAATTCTCTCTCGCCAGCTGTAAAGCAGTGGACAGCCGTTCTTTGAACTTCATCACATACTCCAGCAGGTTGACGTCATCTTCCTCCGACAGCCAGCATTCCTTGAGTAACTTAAGGGGTCCTCTTACTTCATGGCCAAACAGTAGTTCAAAGGATGAGAAGCCCAGTGATTCATTTGGAGATTCTCTTGCGGCAAACACAACGAATGGAAGACCTTTATCCCAGTCTTTCTGATGTTCCAAACAGTATTTCTTGAGCATCGATTTGAGTGTTTGATGATATCTCTTCAACGCTCCTTGGGTCTGGGGATGGTAAGCTGAAGACGTGATCTGGGTGATGCCCAACTCTTTCAGAGACTGCTTGAAAACGTTTGACATGAAATTACTTCCCCGGTCTGACTGTACCTCCTTGGGCAGACCAAACTTTGTGAAGAACCCTAGCATTTCCTTAACCACGTTCTTTGCTGAGATACTTCTAAGTGGAATGGCTTCAGGATAACGAGTAGCCATATCAATCAGGGTCAACACATAAGAAAATCCTGAAGAAGTCTTAGGAAGAGGGCCCACAATATCCACCAACACACGGGTGAATGGCGCCTCAAAAGGAGGAATGGGAACTAGAGGTGCAACTTTTCGGTCTGATTACACTTCTCCCCAACTTGACAGGTGTGACAAGACTGACAATACCAGGAAACATCCCTGAAGATACCTGGCCAGTAGAAGTGTTTCAAAATGCGTGCCACAATCTTCCTTACTCCAAGGTGTCCTGCCAAACTGGAATCATGAGCCACTCTAATGATATCCTGCCTACAAACACGAGGGATGACAACTTGATGTACAACCTCCCATTCACAGTCGGCTGATGCTGTTGGGGGTCTCCACTTTCTAATAAGTAATCCTGACTTTATATAATAACAAGTAGAAGCACCAGCTGACTCTTCCTTACTGCAAGGAGAGTTAGCTAGACCTTTCAACTCAGGGTCAGCAACCTGCAACTCAACCAACTCTTGATGAGACAAATTATCAACACTACGGGGTACTGCCTCATCTGGTGAGTGGTCCAAATTAGCAAGAAAAGTGTCAGCTAGAATAACATCATCATCATCATCATTATCCTCTAAGTCACCAGTAACTTTAGACTTAGCCCTAGTGACAGCACATGCAAGGAACACATCAGGGACATCACAATCCTGGGTCGCAGTCACTGGCTCACTAGACAACTGAGGAGCTGGACACACTTGACTTCCACCAATATCATTTCCAAGTAAGAAAGTTACACCTGACATTGGGAGTGTCTCAACCAACCCAACCATAACAGAACCATTAACAAAACCAGACTCTAAATTCACTCTGCACAGAGGGACAGAGAAGTAATTATTCCCTACACCTTGTAAGATTACAGTTTTATCAGAGGAATTAACATTAGAGCCTAGAACACTGGTCAGCATAAGGGATTGGCAAGCACCTGTATCACGATATATTTTACCTGATTTCCTGTCATTACTGTCCAGAGGACTGATAAAACCATCAGACAGGAAATTAGCACATGAACTCTTGAGAGTGTCACCCACGTTACTGCTCAAAAGAGGAGCTCCATCATGAGAATTTAAGTTACCCCTCAAAGCAGGTTCAGTTAACTCAGTTAAAGCATTCTGGGAACTCTCAAGAGTGGACACTAGACCAATTGACTGAATATTTAAAGACTCCTCCTTGTTCACATCACGCTGTCTCCTGAAACATTTCTCCGTAGTATGACCAAGCTTACTACAATAAGTACATTTACTTTTCTGAAATCTAGAGGTGAAGCTGGTATTTACTTCCTGAGAAACATTATCTTTATTCTCTTTCCTGTTACCTGTGCTCTGAGTAGAGGCAACGTACTTACTCTCAGCTTTCCTTTTTTCTTTATAATATCTTTTGTGAGTGAGAACATATTCATCAGCTAAAACTGCAGCATCAGGCAAATTATCTATTCTCTTCTCATCAAGATATAGGCTTACATCTTTACTAATACACCTTTTGAAGTCCTCCAGGAAAATCATCTGCTTAAATTTGTCAAAATCAGAATCCACATTCTTGGAATTTAACCACTGCTCTAACAGATCTTCTTTGATTTTTGCATACTCAACATGGGATTGCTTATCTTGTTTATAAGTTGTCCTAAATTTTACTCTATAGGCTTCAGGAACAAGCTCATAGGCCTTAAGAATCAAGCTCTTAACTACATCATAATTATCAGATTGATCCTGAGGCAAAGATGCATAAGTTATTTGAGCTTTACCGGTGAGAACAGTTTGAAGGAGTACTGGCCAATACTTTTTTGGCCAATTAAAACCTGTAGCTACCCTCTCAAACAACTGAAAATACTTTGTTAAATCAGATTCATTAAAAGGAGGGACAAGTTTAACATTTTTAGCCACATCAAAATCATCAGAGCTAGATGATCCAGTTCCACCTTGTTTCATGTGATACTCATGGTCTGCCTGAATCCTAGCAATTTCAATTTGTGCCTCCTGAATACGAGCCTGAGACTCAGCCTCCTTAGCACGTGCCTGAAACTGAGCCTCCTTAGCATTTGCCTGAAATTCAGCCTCCTTAACACGAGCCTCCTGCAGGGCTAGCTGTAACTTAGCTAATTCAATCTGCGTTTGCTCATTTGGAGGAGTTACATTCAACAAGCTTTCATTAATCATGTCAACAATTTGATCTTTAGAATGATGAGAGCGAACAGCAATTCCCAATTGTTGAGCAACAAGCTTAAGTTCATTCTTTGTTCTGTTTTCTACATCACACACTGTTTGCACATTTGACAAAAAATCTTTGGCTTCATCAAGCGTAGTAATAGTAGACATCATGAATAAATCACAGTCACAAAACATCAAGCAATATCCTTATGATAATATCCTGAATATCCTGATAAGAGGTCGCCAAATTTATGTTACGGAACAGAGAAAGATAATGTACACTTTAAGTGAGAATACTAAAAATCACTACTGTCCCGTAAAGTTCCAGGTTCAAAACAAAAGAGTTAGGTAAAATTACAAGTTAAAGTTTAATGCTCAAACTAACAACAAAACATTCAGGACTCATAAGGATAATGTAATGGCAAAAAACAGGTTAAATATATGGTTAACTGCAATAGCCTCAATTAACACGAAATTAGCATGAGTAAATTTATCTAAGTCAGCCCTGATAAAATGAGAATACCGGATAATACTCAGTGAATGTAAGATATATTATTACAGATACAAAATATTATCAAAAATGACTGATATAAAAACACATGAATCACAAAATCCTCACTAGGCCTACGAATTAACACCTCATGCTATACAGTACAAGAAAAAATGTAATAACACTTATACTCAAATTACACAGCTGCTAGATGGTTGGAGACTTCTTGAGCACTCACAATAATAACAACTGTACAGGGGAGGACAGAGATGTGAGCAAAATGAGGAGTAGATCTAAGTGGCAATTAATCCAGAGACTGAGCTCATTATATAGGGGCCGGCAGAGCTTGATACAACTTGTAAGAACGACGCGCAAATGAAGCCAGAGGGGACAAAGAGTTGACACTCCTGCTCTGAACAACAGAAAGAACGACTTACTCTACTATAAGAGAGGACGGGGGGAGTGAGGTAGAACACGCTCGTGATCAAACATGCAGCATACTGTACGTTAGAATTACACAAAGGATGATGAAATCATAGGCTATGTAACAATATATATATATATATATATATATATATATATATATATATATATTGGATTAGTGATGAACAGGGGTAAGGCTGAAGTAATGTGTACTCCAAATACAATAAAGAGCGTGATCATAATATTAAGCTAAGAAATACTTGAAGTCGAGGAGTGCAGTTACTTGGGGCAAATACTAATGCTAACGAAAGGCCATGATAACAAAATAAAAACCCGCATTACAATTGGATGGAAAGCTTTTGGCAAACACAGGAACATTATGAAAAGTTGCTTACCAATATGAATGAAAGAAAAGTATAAAACGAAGTCCAAGCCCAGTATGACGTACGGTTGTAAGACCTGGGAACTGACAAAATCAATGGAAAGTCAACTAACCCGTTCTCATAGGGCAATAGAAAGGTCAGTGTTGGGAATATCTTTAAGAGACAGAAAAAGCTCAACATGGGTGATAGAGCAGACTAAAATCAATGACACTGCGAAGTAGTAAAAGATCAGAAATGAAGGTGGGCAGGTCATGTAGCAAGAATAAGGAATAACCGATGGAGCAAGGGGCTGACTAACTGGACTCCAAGAGATTGTAAATGTAGCAGAAAAGGGCCAAACAGGGGGAGGAGAGATGCGATAGAAAAGTGTCCAGGCAAAATGTGGCAGAGTTTGGCTCAGTGAAGGAATTCATAGAGAAGACTGGGGAAAGCCTTCGTTCAGCAGTGTGTGTGTGTGTGTGTATATATATATATATATATATATATATATATATATATATATATATATTTATGCGAGGAAGAAGGAACCAAAGGCCATGAGCCTGCAGTAACAGTTCCCTCCAAGAGAAAAACAAAATACAATATAGAGCCAAATTCAAGATCCGATCATTTTGAGATGCCTGGACACACTGCGTTTGAAAGACTGGAGATCATAGGCAGCAGGAAATACTGACAGAGGGAGACAGTTCCAGAGCTGACCTGTTGCATAAATGAAAGACTGGGAGTAACGGTTAACTCTTGCATTAGAGAATTGGACAGAAAAAGGATGAGAGTTTGCTGCCAGACGGGTGCTACGCGCCCGTCGTAGAGGTGGAGGAATGCAAGGAGACAGTTCAGAGGAGCAGTGACCATTAAAGTAGCGATAGAAAAGAGATAAAGATGCAACAGTGCGGTGAAGAGACAGAGGTTGAAGGGAGTCAGTAAGAGGAGGAGAGTTAATGAGACGAAAAGCCTTTCCTCTAACTTTCGCTCTGTTGAGCACCACCTCTCCTCCTCTAAACCTCACCTTCTTTTTCTAACGGAGATCAGCTGTCTGAGGCAACTGACAGCAAACCCTTTTCTGTATCCTCCTACTTTCTCTATACTCATTTCAAAGCCAAAGGTGGCTGTTGTGTATATATACGCGACGACTTATCTTGCTCTCATGTTCCTGAACTTGATTCTTCTGAATTCTCCACACTCTGGCTTCGGCTTTCCTGTCATTCTCTGACTAAATATATCTGTGCTGTTTACTTATCCCCTAATTCTACTGACTATCAAAAATTCTTTGAGTATCTTACTTCTACGATGGAACACATTCTATCCATTTCTCCTTTCTCTGAAATCTCCATTCTTGGAGTTTTCAATGTTCACCACCACCTTTGGCTCTCCTCTCCTTTCACGGATCAACCTGGTGAACAAGCCTACATCTTTTCTATCCTTAATGACCTACAGCAGCTTGTACAGCACCCTACCCGTATCCCTGACTGCCTTGGAGAGAGCTCCAACATACTTGACCTCTTCCTCACAACTAATCCTTCTGCTTCCTCTGTTAATCTTTTCTCTCCGTTGGGCTCCTCCGATCACAACCTTATTACCTTAACCTGTCCTATCACTCCGGTACGGCCTGTGGACCCTCCAGGGAAGCGTCGTCTGTGGCATTTTGGAGCCGCGGACTGGGAGGCCCTCAGGCAGTACTTCTTTGATTTTCCCTGGAATGATTATTGCTTCCATGGCCGTGAGCCATCTGAGTGTGCCTTGCGCATTACGGAGGTTATTCTCTCGGGCAGGGAAGCATACATTCCTTTCTCATATCCTTTGACTAATGCAAGAAAGCCTTCGTTTAATCACGCTTGTTCTAATGCTGTCCGCAACAAGGAGAGGGCCTACAAAAGGTACTGGAGCCAACCCACCCCTGAATCACATCATCTTTACGTTTCTGCCCGGAATCGTGCTAAGTCTGTTCTTCGCTCTACTAAAAATAATTTCATCCATACTAAATGCTCTCAACTCTCCGACTCGAATTCTTCCCGCTCCTTCTGGCATCTTGCCAAAAATCTTTCTAACAACTTTACCTCATCATCCTTCCCTCCTCTTTTCTACTCTGATGGTTCTGTAGCTATATCTTCTACTGATAAAGCAGATCTCTTCGCACAGACTTTCTCCTCCAAGTCTACCTTAGACGATTCCGGTGCTGTTCCTCCATCACTTCCCCCCTCTGACTTCCTCATGGCTGACATTAAAATTTCTTCAGTTGATGTATTTTCTGCCATCACTGGCCTCAGTACTAACAAGGCATATGGGCCTGATGGGGTCCCTCCTGTTGTTCTCAAGAACTGTGCTTCTGTGCTTACACCCTGCCTAGGCAAACTCTTTCGCCTTTGTCTGTCAACTTGTACCTTTCCTTCTTGCTGGAAGTTTGATCTCATTCAGCCAGTCCCAAAGAAGGGTGACCACTCCCAACCCTCCAACTATCGTCCAATTGCTTCAACGTCCTGTATTTCAAAAGTTTTCGAGTCAATTCTTAATAGAAAAAATTTAAGGCATCTTTCCTATCACAACCTTCTTTCCGATCGTCAGTATGGGTTCCGTCAGGGACGCTCCACTGGCGATCTTCTCACCTACCTTTCAGACTCCTGGTCATCCTCCTTTCGGGACTTTGGCGAAAGCTTTGCCATTGCACTTGACATCTCAAAGGCTTTCGATCGAGTCTGGCATAAATCTATAATTTCAAAACTGCCCTCCTACGGTTTCTATCCTTCTATCTGTGCCTTCATCGCCAGCTTCCTTTCTGGTCGTTCTATAGCCGCTGTTGTAGACGGCCATCGCGAATGTTGCCCTGCTCGACTGGTGATATATATATATATATATATATATATATATATATATATATATATATATATACACACACACACACACACACACACACACACACACGAGACTTCTCCATAAAGAAAACAAAATTTTAAATAGAGCACCGATTATCCAGTGTAGTGACCGGTTGACTTTGAGGTTTAATCTAATACTAACCGCATCACGCCAAGGTAATTAGTCTTCGAGATAGTCGTGGTTGAGTGAACTCGTATTTTGTGCATTTTTCGATTTGTTGCAAGATGAAGAATGAAGAATCATGAAGAACAACGTGTTTTCGTGAAATGCTGCTTCTATTTGGGAAGAACTTATCTATCTATCTATCTATTGCCAGACGCCTCAATCCCGTTTGGGGTGGCCACAAACAAATCGCCTCCAAGTCGCCCTGTCCCCCGCCATTTCATTCCCCTGCTCCCAACTCACACCTCCCTCTCATATACCTCTCCACCCCATCCCTCCATCTCATCCTCGGCCTCCCCCTCCCTCTTTCCCCCTCCACCTCACTCACATACACTCTCTTCGTCAGTCTTTCACCCTTCATCCTCTCCACATGGCCAAACCACCTCAGTATGTTCCTCATAACGCTTCCTATCACATCCACATCAACACCACAACGCTCCTTTATATCCTCATTCGTCAGCCTGTCTCTCCATGTGACTCCACATGCTCCTCATAAATAACTCATTTCCACTGCTCTCACTCTTGACTTGTGTCCTTCCAACAACGTCCAAGCTTCACTTCCGTACGTTAGAGTTGGTATCACAATACTGTCATGTAGTAACTTTTTCACTTCCATGCTCACTTCCCTGTTTCTTATCACTGCTTTCAAAGAACCAGCAACCTTTCTTCCCTGCTGTACCCTTTCAAGCACTTCACCCTCCAAACCTCCATCCTTACTCATCACACTACCCAAGTACTTAAACGTACTCACATTTTCCAATTCCTCACCATCCAACCTCGCTGTACATTCACTGACTTCACCTCTCTCAAAGACCATCACTTTACTCTTCCCTACATTCACCTTTAGATTCCGTTTCTTACACACTCTCCCAAACTCATCCACCAAGCCTTGCAGCTCCCCTTCGTCTTCACTCAACAACACAGTATCATCTGCAAACAACAGCACAGGGAGTTTCCAAACACTCTCCTCTCTCACCAGGGCCACTCCAACATCCACTACCCTACCTTATACCTCTTTTATTACCCCATCCATGTACAGATTGAACAACCATGGAGACATGACACATCCCTGTTTCAACCCCACTTTCAAAGAGAAAAATTCACTTAGTTCACCATCCACACGCACTTCAGCCTTCGCACCGTCGTACATACTCTTCACAGCATTCAACAACTTCCCATCTAATCCATATATTCTTAACACTTTCCATAATCCTAGTCTATCCACCCTATCATATGCTTTCTCCAAATCCATGAAAGCCGCATACAACTTCTTTCCCTTCTCTAGAAACTTTTCCACTAAAGATCTGAGAATGAATATCTGATCTACACAACCTCTTCCCTTCCTAAAGCCTCCCTGTTCTTCTCCAACTAATTCCTCTGTTCTTTCTCTAACTCTCTCAATAGCTATCCTACCATACACTTTTCCTATTATACTAAGAAGACAAATGCCCCTATGATTACCACACACTTCTTTTTCCCCTTTTCCTTTGTACAAGGGAATAATTATTCCTGACTTCCAATCCTCCGGGACTCTACCTTCCTCCCAGGCCAATCTGCACATCTTCCACATCCATTCTACTACTATCTCTCCCCCATGCTTCAGCATTTCACCACACACTCCATCAATTCCTGGGGCTTTCCCTGATTTAACTTTCTTCATTGCTTCCACAACTTCTATCCTACTGATTTCTTCCTGTCTTCTCACCTCCCTCCTTCTCCCAGCCATTCCCCAGCCACTTATACTCGCATTACTTCCATCCTCCACGTTCAACAATTCCTTGAAGTGTTATCTCCATCTGCTCACTTTTTCTCCCTTCTCCACTAGTAATCTACCATTTTTATCTTTCACTCCCCTGCTAACTTCACTTCCACCCTGTCTTACTCTTTTCACCTCTCTCCAGAACAATTTCTTACAGTCCCTCCACTTTACACTCAAATTCCTTCCAAATTCCTCATCCACTCTCTTCTTACTCTCTCTTACTAATCTTTTCACCTCTCTCTTTCTTTCTACATATAACTCTCTCTTCCGCCTCTCAACCTCTTCCACGCCCCTATTCCTCATCCATTCATTGTATGCTTTCTTCTTTTGTGCCACAGCCTGTTTCACCTCTTCAATCCACCACGCTGTTCCTTGCACCCCCCTCTGTCTTCTCTTCCTTCCACACACCACATCACATGCTGCACATATTTCTTCTGTAAATATTCTACACACATCTTCCACGTCCCCCATCTGCTCCAATTCATATTTGCCCAATCGTTCCTCCACTTCTCTCTTATACTTTGCCTTTTTCTCATCCTCTTGTAACCTTTCCACTCTCCTTGCAATTACTCCTTCCTCTCGTCTTTCCCTTCTTCTATTCCTCCATCTTACTTGAACTTTAATTCTGGCCACCACCAAGTAGTGGTCAGAAAGTCCACTCCCCCAACCTCTATAAACTCTTGCATCCAATATACATCTTCGCATCCTTTCATCCACACACACATAATCAATCATTGCCTTCCTTTCATTCAGTTCACCACCCACCCTTCTCATCACTCGCCATGTATACCTGTGGATCATTTTATGCCTGAAGAGGGTATTGGCTATCACCAACCCCCTCCCAGCACAAATGTCCACTAACGCACTGCCATTCTCATCTATCTCAGCAGGCACACCCCACTCACCAACTATTCCATCCACCTTCACATTCCCAACTTTACCATTCATATCACCAATCAAAAACACTCTCTCATTCCTTCCAAACTTTTCCATGCACACTTCTACATTTATCCAGAACTCTTCTCTCACTCTTCTAGCACGATCTTGCATTGGCGCATACACACACACAATCGCCCACATTTGTATTCCAACTTTCAACTTTACCCACACAATCCTTGATCCATACTGTCTTATGCTCCTCTTCCATCTTTTACTCACAACTAGACATACTCCTTCCTTTGCCCTCTCATTCTCACCTTCTCCTGCACATATACCCCATCCATACTCCCATTCTCTCACGCTTTCTCCTCTCCATTTTGTTTCAGTTATTCCACATACATCCACTTTCGCATCCTCAAGCACCTGGACAATCTCTCTCTCTTTCACCTCATCATTTGCTCCCCTTACATTCCAAGTTCCAATTGCAATGTCCTTTGTCCGGTCCTTGGTCGTCAACGTTTGGTCAGTCCTTGTGCGAGGCTTATTGTTTGTTTTTTTAGTTAGTTGTTTTCCGGGGAGGGGCACTAACCCTCCGCCAACCCTTTTAGTCGCCTTTTACGACAAGCAGGGATACTGGGGGAGTATTCTTGAAAACCCCCCCTACCCCCAGGGGGGGGTGATGAAACGTGGGTTAATGGCTTCAATGTCGAAACAAAAAGGTAGTCGTTGCAGTGGGTTTGAACATCGTCACTATGACCAAAAAATAAGCATGTTAGAGTCGACCAAATGTGAGACTGATGAAGATTGTCTTTTTTATTGGAAGGGCGTCGTCCATCACGATTTTTTCCACGTGGTCAATCTGTCAATAATTAGTTTTAGTTGGCAGTCCTGAAGCGTTTAAGGAAAGCAGTGTGAAGGAAGAGGTGTGAGACATGGACAAACAAAACCTGGATGCTGTAGCATGACAATGCACCTTTTTTTTTTTTTTATGCGAGGAAGAAGGAAGGAAGGATCCATTGCTCCTTATCCGTGATTTTTTGGCGAAGCTCGAAACGACTCTCATCCCCCAGCAGCCTTATTTTCCATCTTTGGCTCCTGTGGACTTTATTATGCCAAAGTTGAAATCCACCTTGAAAGGTTGCAGATTTCAGATGATAGAAGAGATAGAAGAAAATCTCCCAAGTACACTCAACACACATTCTCACAAACGCATGTACCTCAATGACTAGGTGACATGGCATTCTGATGCTAGTGTTCAACTAAAGCTGAAAGTCGGCACTGCATAGCACTCCCACTGCCATGATGCTACGTCGGATAGTTGATGCACTGTTTAAAATGTTCGATTTAATTTTGGAGAGACCTCGCATGTCTCTCTATCTATTGCCAGAAGCCTCAATCCCATACGGGGTGGCCACAAACAAATCACCTCCGCGTCGCCTTGTCCCCAGTCATTTCACTGCCATGCTCCCAGCTCACACCCTCTCTTTCATATACCTCTCCACTCCACCCCTCCATCTCATCCTTGGCCTCCCCCTCTCTCTCTCCTCCTCCACCTCACTCACATAAACTCTCCTCGTCAGAGTGTCGATCATCTCCACATGGCCAAACCGCCTCAGTGTGTTTCTCCTAACACTTTCTATCACATCCACATCGACACCACAACACTCCTTTACATCCTCATTTGTCAGTCTGTCTCTCCATGTGACTCCACATGCCACTTTCAGATAACTCATTTCCACTGCTCTCACTCTTGACTTGTGCGCCTCCAACAAGGTCCAAACTTCTGCTCGCATATATATATATATATATATATATATATATATATATATATATATATACTATATTATATATAGATATAGATATATATATATATATATATATATATATATACTATATTATATATATACTATATTATATATTCTTACGCTAGGAAGAAGGAACCAAAGGCCACGAGCCCGCAGTATTACTGTTCCCATCAAGAGTAAAACAAAATACAAGAGAGAGCCAAATTCAAGATCCAATCATTTCGAGATGCCTGGACACACTGCATTTGAAAGACTGGAGATCATAGGAAGCAGGTAATATTGACAGAGGGAGACAGTTCCAGAGTTGACCAGTTGCATAAATGAAGGACTGGGAGTAACGTTAACTCTTGCATTGGAGAACTGTACAGAAAAGGGATGAGAGTGCTGCTAGACGGGTGCTACGCGCCTGTCGTAGAGGTGGAGGAATGCAAACAGACAGTTCAGAGGAGCAGTGAACATTGAAGTGGCGATAGAAAAGAGATAAAGATGCAACAGTGCAGCGAAGAGACAGAGGTTGAACGGAGCCAGTAAGAGGAGGAGAGTTAATGAGATGAAAAGCCCTTGACTCCACCCTATTGAGAAGAGCTGTATGTGGGGATCCTCCCCACACATGTGAGTTGTACTCCACACAGGGGTGGATAAAACCCGTGTATAGAGTAAACAATTGTGCAGGAGTAAAGAAGGAACGGAGTCGGCTTAGCACACCTAATCTCTTGGGAGCAGATTATATAAGAGGTGTGATATGATCTTTCTATATATATATATATATATATATATATATATATATATATATATATATATATATATACATATATTCACTGTTCACGCAACAGAAATTTTGACATAATAATAAGTAAAATATGACAAAAAAATGTACAGTAGTACATGCATACATTTATTTGGATGATTGTATCTGTATTTATTCATATTGCCTATGGCAATCACTACTTTTCTCAGCCTGGACATCATGGAGTTGGTCAGATTAACGAAGTATTCTTGTCCATGGTACACCAAATCCTCTTGAGATATTCCTCCATGTCCCTTACATTCGAGGGGCTTGTCTCACTGACCATCTGCTTCATCTTGTTCCAAGCATTTTCAATGGGACTGAGATCATGCGAGTTACCTCGCCACTCTAAGACCTTAATCCCATTGTCTTCCAACCACTTTCGAACCATTATGTCGTGTGGGCTTGTGCTCCATCATGCATAAAAAAATCACATTGATGAATTGGATAAAAGGGCAACAAATGTTCTTTCAACACATCCAGATACCGTTTCCCATTCATTGTTGTGTTCTTTGGTGAGAAATGCAGTCCGCCTCTTCCCATATTACCAGTAAAAGCCCCCCAAACCATGACATTTCCAGGGTGCTTCACACTATTAACGGTATACCTAGATTCATTCCTTGACACACTCATGGGGCGGCGTACGAGTTTATAGGAACCCCTGACCAGCCTGAATATTGACTCATCCGAAAAAATTTCTTTCTTCCACTGCACGGATATGATGTGAATCTAGTTCTTACAAAAAACATTCCGTTTTTTCTTCATGGCTTCAAATGAGCTTTGATTTCTTGGCAGCACGACGTGCAGGTACGCCAAGATCATGTTTTAGCATGTGTTGGATGGTCCGAACTGCAACGTTCTTCAGCCAATCTTGGAACCTCTTTTTCAGTTCTGCAGCTGTTACAGATAGATTAGCCAATACTTCACACTACAGAACCTTGTCATTCCTCACAGAAGTCCTTTTCTTCTGGCCAGTGCCCTTTTCCTCTTGGGAACAGCACCTGGAGGGAGGGCACTGGCAGTATGCTTGAGGTCAAAAACAACTTGCCTTGAAATGCCTATCTGACGTGCCACATTAACTACAGTGTTTCCCTGTTCAAACAGTAGCAAGGCACGTGCCTTTTCTTCAACTATCAACTTCTTCCGTCCCATTCTGGCAACCAGGAGTGAAGCTAGCGGGGGAGGTAAATGGGGGAAACTGAGGTATAGCTTGCCCTGGAGCATTCAAATATTCGAACCCTCCTGGGAGACGACCAGGGCGTCACTACATGAGTCCCCTCACGCTCAGGGTTTCCACAGCCAAAGTTGATTTTATCCCTAAACCTTTACCATTTTTACCCTAGAATGGCAAGTTACACTCTAAAACTATATAATACGAGTGGATATTAAGATAAATGAGTATGGGGTATATATGGACATTTTAATAACTAGTTGCACAAAAAGTGGTATCAAAATAGAAATGCAATTCACAAACAAGTGATACAGGAATAAAAATGCATTTCTAATTAACTGAATACATCATTCACACTGTTCAACCATATTATTAAGGTTTTGAGGGTAATGTAACATAATGATATGCGGTATATATTTTCTTAATAACGGAACAGAGGAAGGAAAAACAAATGAATAAAAAAAAAAATATCCATACACCAGATTAGTGATGACCTTCATTCGTAAAATATCCGTAACAGTTATTGAACTTGAACGCTGTAGGTTGAAGTTTGGAGGGAAACAACTCTGGGGAAACGAATTCCAGAGAGATGCAGTTCGGGGAATGAAAGAATTCTAATAGAAGTTCTGCAATATGGCTGATTGACATTCCAGTCATGAGCGCTACCAGATGCCCGTGTTTCACGAGGGAAGGCATGGAGAGGTGGCACAATGGACGCAACCTCGTCTGAGCATTTGCCATAAAAATATCTGTAAAATAAAGCATGGAAGGCAACATTCCTTCTTACTTGCAGGGGAGGTAGTTTATATGTAATGGCAGGATTGTTAATGATTCTAACAGCTTTATTCTGAATTTTGTCTAGTTGTTTTAATGCAACCTATCCTCATCCATTCCACAAGGGTGAACAATATTCAAGCTGAGAGCACATGACTCATAAATTATAGCCAACCGCTCGTCAGTGAAGAAGTTACGGACTCTGTACAATAATACAAGCTTCTCTGGGGCGGTTTTAGCAAGTGAGCTGAAAAGAGAGGTTCAGCTGAGGGCATTGTTAAGTAAGATGCCGAGAATTTCAGTACTTTTGGAGATGGGAATATTAGTAGCACTGAAGGCAATATATGAATCTGGCAATACCTGTCTATTTGAAAATTTTATATATTTGGTTTTTCTAGCATTAAATGAGACAAGGTTGTTTTGTCCCCATCCATTGGGTATAGATAAGTCTTGCTTTATGGAGGTGGCTGTAATGAGTTGAGAGGTGGATATATTTGACTTTGTAAGTGGGTGTCTGAGTGTGAATGAACTGTGAAGTGTTGAGTCATCTGCATATGAATGGATGGGATTGTGGGTGACAGATAAGAGATCATTAATATGAACCAGGAACAGGGTTGGCGCCTGAACTGATCCCTGCGGCTGACGTTAATTGAGTGGAAATTGGAATGTACATCATCTGCGAGTACTTTTACTCTTATTTTCCTGTCTCTGAGATATGAAGAAAGCAGAGGAACAAAAGACGTTAGTCCATAGCAAGGGAGTTCACACAGCAGGGAACGGTGTCATACTCTGTTGAAAGCTTTAGAAATGTCAAGGGCCACTGCATGAGTTTCTCCACGTAGGTCGATTGATTGATGGATGGTATGAGTCAGGAGATTGCGTATGTCAATGGTGGATCTTTTGTGGCGATAACCATATTGTCTATCACTAGTTAAGTTGTTGGATTCAAGTTATGTGCTTATTAATTCAAACTATGTTCTTATAAATTAATATTTCAAGTACTTTACCAAGGGTCAAAGAAACTTCCTTTCTTTGGAATTGGGTGGATATTGGCTTCTTTCCATGAATTAACGAATGAAGGAGTATGTATGCATAGTCTGAGTAATCTAGCTAGAACAGAGCCAAGTTCTGGGGAACACTTTTTCAAAACAATTGGAGGAATTCCATTTGGGCCTTGAGCTTTGCAGGTAGGTAAATTGTCTATCTGTCTGTCTATTTATCTATCAATCAGTCAGTCTATCTGTCTGTCTGTCTGTCTGTCTGTCTGTCTGTCTGTCTCTCTCTCTCTCTCTCTCTCTCTCTCTCTCTCTCTCTCTCTCTCTCTCTCTCTCTCTCTCTTAATACAACCCCCACAGTGATACTGATCAATCATTTCCTGTGGCACCCTCGGGGATGCATAGGGCCTCGATGAACTCACACCACCACATCCTATCTTGTGCTAACTCCTCAAGATCTCCCCAACACTCATCTCCAGCTTCCCGTCTCATTGTCCTCACCCACGTCTCTTTTGGCCTTCCTCTACCTCTCCTACCAGGTGCCACCCACCCTGGTGTACCTCGTACTATTCCCTGTCTCCTATACACATGTCCTAGCCACTTCCATCGTGAGAATCTAACATATTCATCGATCGGCTGCACTCCCGTTATTTCTCTAATTCTACTATTTGGTATCCTTTCCCACCACTTAACTCCTAATATTCTTCTAAGTGCTTTATTTTCAAACACCAAGAATTTATTTTCCATAGTCACTGTGCTGTACCAAGACTCGTGTCCATAAATTAAGATACTCCTAACCATTACCTTATAAAGTTTGATTTTTGTATGCACAGAGAAATTGTTATTATTCCAAATATTTTTAAGCATTCCCATTGCCTGATTAGCCGTCTTTAACCTTTCCTCGAATTCAAAGTTCAAAGAACCATCCTTGGCTAAATAAGTACCTAAATATTTAAACCTATCAACTTGCTTTACAACCATACCTCCAATTACACATTCCTGCGCATTTTCCATATTCATATTGATTATTTCAGTTTTTCCACAATTAATAACCAAACCCACCTTGCGACCTTCATTCACCAAACAGTCCAACACTCTCTGCATCTCTTCTGGCCCATCACAAATCAAAACTATATCATCTGCATAATCTAAATCCAAAAGTTTCCTGTTCTCTCCCCAAAGTATACCTGCACCGGTTTCTGTTCCAACACGTTTCATAATGTAATCAATGACCAATATAAATAGTAAAGGCGATAGAACACCACCTTGAATTACTCCGGACTTGACTTCAAACGAATCACTCAGACAACCATCAACCATCACTTTACAAAATGTGTCCTCATGCATGTTCATAATGACCCTCACAAACTCCTCTGGTATTCCATAATGTCTCATGATCTTCCCCATAGACTCTCTCGAAACACTATCAAAAGCCTTTTCAAAATCAACAAAACAAAGACTTAACGGTACTCTCATTTCATTAACTTGCTGCATCAAATGCCTAACTATAAAGATCTGATCATTGCAACCACGTCCCTTTCTAAAACCAGCCTGTTCATCCCTCAGAATACCCTCAACCACCGGCTCCAACCTATTTAACAACACTCTACTGAAAACTTTCAAAGCTATCGGTGACAAAGAGATTCCCCTCCAATTACCACATTCACTCAGGTCTCCTTTCTTCGGAACTTTAACAATTACACCATTCTTCCAAACTGATGGTAGTAACCCCGTCACCCATATCTTATTGAATAGCTTGGTCAAGATCATTATTAATCTATCCCCCTCCATCAGTGATACTGATATCAAAACAAAACTTCAAAATCATTGAACCATATATATCCTTCGGATTTTGAAAGTAACAGAATGAAATTATAATTCTTATCATCAGTTAGCCATTGACTTCGGCACAAGTGGCATTACTTTTACTACTCCAAGTGCTGAAATCATTTTGTCTTCAATACTGAAATTCATGTCATGTTTTTATTACTGAGGTAATATACCATGTGCATTAAACTACAGAGTGTTTCATTTCTGAGTCTGAAGAATCTTTGTTAGACTTACTATAAAAAAAAAAAAACTCCATTAGAATATGGAAGCGATAAAAAGGCCGAGAGAACTACCTTTAAATTTGGGTAACAAGGAAGGTTGGCAGTATCTCTTGTTAAACACAATATCCCACTACTGCATGCATGGTGTCTGACCTGTCAGTTCTCAAGTGCTCAGGTGAAATCCCTTAGAAAATACGGAATACGCCCCTAAGATTATCAAATTCCCATAGATTGTGCATATTTTAACATTACCCTAACTCTTACCCTAAATAGGGTATGATTCCCCCATATGGGGGTATTTCACACTAAAGTGGAATCTACTGAACACACTGAGCGGGAAGGCGAGGGTATATCAAGCTGCCAGACTTACGATCAGTTTAAGTATGTTAAATACCTAGCGTAAAAAACTTAAAAAACCAATGCAATGCCTGTCACCAATTTTAAACTTGATGCAGACTCATGTGACAAGATTTCTATTGCATATATTTTGTCAAGATTTCTGTTGCTTCCACTGTGTGTGTGTATATATATATATATATATATATATATATATATATATATATATATATATATATATATATATATATATATATATGAGCCTCTGTGGTACAGTGGTAGAGTGTGCGTTTCGTACACAGGTGAGCCAGGGTTCTCGCCCCGCCAGGGTAATAAACTTTGGGAGCGTTCACCCGGCCACGTACTGCATTGGCGGACACAAGGGGTGCTGTGGTTGAACCAGTATCGCTTACTATAAAGTATGGTTGCATCCAGTCGGCTTGCGTGGGCCGATTACACTTGGTTCACAGACTACACACACATCCAAAGCCACTCCAACACTACAATTACACTGACAAGCACTTCTCACCCTACATACAATCTCTACCAGACAGCCTAAGCCACTTGGTAGAGATACATTGGCTGTATCGTCCCGACTTCGGTCGGGATAGGCCTGTCCTGCAGTGGATACTCAAACGGTTGATGATGATGATATATATATATATATATATATATATATATATATATATATATATATATATATATATATATATATATATACAAACCTATCCATACCACCTTGGCTCTTTGTTTTTTCTCATCATCCTCACACATCCCACAAAGCATAGTCTAAATTAAAAAAAAAAAGTTTGTTAGCTTCGCCCTGTTACTCTGAAATTCAACCAATTTTTCTTAAAGACAAACGTGGTTTACTCTTTGGCTGACTCTCAACCCTTCCACCATTGAATGAAATCTGATCAAAATTATCGACCCAGTTTAACAAACATACACACACTCATGGGCCGAACTTTGAACTTACTCTCTGACCCAGACCTTTGTTTGTTCTCAAATCAGAATGATGCCATTCTTGCTTTATTCCCAGTCCTTTCCACAAGATTGGACTAAATTAGATACGTTTACAAAATACACAAATTTATTTTGCTCAGTTGTCATAATTTTACCCTAGTGACCTTCATCTTAGGCGTATTGTTAAACAAGTTATACTCATTGGTAAACCGTCAACCCTTCAACCAAGTTTGTCATTATGCAAGGTCTCGCTTTGCCAGAGAGACTGTAATAACACGCAAAATTCAATTATGAAGGAGCAGGGAAAGTGTACTAAAAAGGTTTCTTAGCCCCCACAAATTCGGGCTATGATACAACAAAGCCCAGTGTAACACCCCCCCCACACACACAAAATATTTGGAGGACACAGGGGAACACAGCAGAATGTAATGCTGTGTCTTCATCACGGCAACCATGTTAGCGCTAATTAAACTTTTGATGACCATTCTCCAACAGTCCTTGGCATTGTGTGTGTGTGTGTGTGTGTGTGTGTGTGTGTGTGTGTGTGTGTGTGTGTGTGTGTATTCATGCACTCTACATACATATACAAACCACATAAATACTATTCTCCAACAGATTCTGGCTTCACTATTACTATTGTCTTCATTTCTCTCAATAAATGAAAATTATAGGCACAGTGAAAGCCATCCCTGCTAAAACTCCAGAAAATTTTCTTGTATGCCAAACAGGAATCTAATGAGCAACACCTAGCAGAAAAGAACTGTCTGCTGGGAATTTTCCAGGACTGGTGGAAAAGAGAGTTCCCAGCTAAACTTACCAATATCATTCAACCTGGCCCGAAGAAGGATGACTACTCCCATGCATTCAATTGAATCGAACTGCTTTCATCTTTTTTTTTTATTTCTTGAGTCCCCGAATATACCCTCAATAGAATGATTCTGAGCAATCCTTCTTTACTACCGAGGAACTGTGTTTCGTCAAAGATGCTAAACTGGTGAACTTCTTACCTTCCTCTTAGATCTTTGCTATTGCTGTGGACATTTCAAAGAACTCCGACAGCCTGATACAAATCTTCAGTTTTCAAGCTGACCTCCATTGCCTCCTACTTCTCTTGCTGTGCCTTCTTCTTTAAGTTTCCTTTCTCTTCGTTCTGTTGTCGTAGAGAGTGACTTTTCTTCTAAAAGTTGAAATGGTGTTCGAAAGGTTTAGTCATTTCGCCTGCACGCTTCCCTCAGTTCATCAGTGACATTACAGTAAGCACTATCTACTCATACGATGATGACTTCACCCTTCTCCAATCCACCCACTTCTCAGTGTTCATCACGCCAGTCACTACAATAATGATAGGATATGGCTTTGGTGTGCCTGCTTTCTGATTTGTCTCTTACATCTGCCGTGGACAAAAGACACCGTTGTAATTTCTCAAAGACTAATTCCTCCATCTCGTAACTCAGCACAATTTTCCACGTGCCTATCCCTCCACACGTCATGTGACCCTGACCTTTGACCTCTCCTTTTGATGTTGACATTTAACTGACATTTCAACATTTGAGTCCATTATTCTCGCCGTACCATTAACTTTACGTAAAGTATGGTCTAAATCGGACAAAACCTTTTATCTGATATTGCCTTGTGACTTTCACCGTTGACCTGTTGTTTTCAAAAGCTCAAGATTATTCTCATGGTTACCTTCTATACGTCCACCATGTTTGGTCCAAATTAGATCAAAAGTATGAGAGATATTTCGTTCACACAGACCTATGGCTCGAACTTCTGACCTTCCCTGTGGCCTTGACCCTTGAATGAAAATTATCAACATTTGCTCACCCTGTTCTTGACATAAACCATTACACTAAGTCTGGTTTGAATGGAGAATAAGTGCTTAAGTCAATTTTGCTTAGTCAAATTTTGATCTAGCCCTGTGACCTTAACCTTTATATCTTGTTCTAAAAACATTTGGTCAACCCTTTGGCTAAGCCTCGAACATTCTAAGTTTGGTTATAAGAAGATGAAAACATCTTGATTTATTTTGTTCACACACACACACACACACACACACACACACACACACACACACACACACACACACACACACACACACATTCGGGAAAACATAATACCCCCTCTTGCATGGGTAAAGTTAACTGAATGCTCGAAATATGTTCGGTATTTAAGCTTGCTAACGTAACCGAAGTATTGGAAGGTGGTCTGAAAAGAGTGAAAAAATATCAAAGCGCTGGCATTTATAGACGTGATTCTCCCCATCCCTGTAATAAAAGCTGATGAAATGCAAAACAGAGTTTCCACACTTAAACTAGTATGAAGCGCGTTTTCGTTCATAACGAGCGAATATGAGCATTTTACTTATTGCAAATTGAACAATGTTATGGTCCGATAATGGTTTTATGAATCATTTTTAGATAAACAGTTATTATGTTAAGTAAATAGTTTTTAGCCTCTGGAAAACGTAACGGTCAATCTGGGCGGGGCCGCTCATTCTAATTTTTCGTCCATACACGGACAGAAAGCTTCGGTCGTTCTATCTGTCTATCTACTATCAGACGCCATAACCCCTTAAGGGGTGGCCATTTATCTTTGAGATACTTGTTTTACGGGGTAGGGCACTAACCCACCACCAACCCACTTGTTGACACGTAGGGAGCACGTATGATTTGGTTATATGGTTAACACCCAGCGTTGTAAATGGTTTCTTGGCTTACAAGAAACCATTTGGCTTGTCACTCAGTGTAAAGCCACCTGTCCATCCATCCATCATCCAATCCTACATTGCCCCATGAGGAGCGTAGGAGCCCGGGGCTAGGCAGTTGGTCTCGACTTTTAAGATGAGAGTGACCAGCCTCACTCGTCCCTGAGTGGCATTACATGAGCAGTCAACCCCAACCACCCCTTGGATATAAACCTTCACTGGCTCAGTCCGACTGGAGCGCAATAATTACCCACTAAACCACCAGGTGCCAAAATTTGGTTATACTGTTACCACCCAGCGTAGTAAATGGTTTCCTGGTGTACAGGAAACCATTTGGCTTGTCACACAGTGTAGAGTCACCCACAGGCAGAAGGAAAAGGAAAGAATGAAGGAAAGAAAGACCGAAGAGGGAGTGTAAAGTCACCCGTAGGCAGAAGGACAAGGAAAGAATGAAGGAAAGAAAGACAGAAGAGAACGAAAGGAAATAAGGATGGAAGAGAGGAAAGGGCAGACACCCGAGAGCAGCACTACATCGAGTGAGTGGATGGTGAGCGCCCCCACCTACTACTTAAAGCCACCTGTAAAGGAAAGAAAAGCAATAAGAAGTGACAGGAAAGATGGGAGAAATAGGAAGAGAGGAGGACAGGCACAGAATAAGAATGATAAAGGCTAAGGAAGAAGTAGGCAGCACTACAAGCTTCGGTCGTTCGCTCGTACTAAGTGTGTGTTTTGATGTTATGATTTTAATAGCATAAAACCCTTTACCAGGGTCAAATTAAAAAAAAGGCAAGAGTTTTTGACCAAAGAACGATGGTTCCAAATTTAATGTGAACTGGTGAAGAAATGAAGAATGGGCACCAAAATAAAAAGTGAAAGGAAGAAGGAAATGGAAAAGAAAGAAAGGAAAGAAACTGAACAAATACACAATAGCCCCCTTCATAATGAGGGGATCACAAGTAATTGGGTGTCACGATATGGAAAGGATTATTGACGACAGAGAGATGCGAGAGAATGAGGTAGAAAACCATGCTTTTGTAATGGAAAGTGTTGATTAGACGACGTGGCTTCATTAAGAGTCCACTTAATTTGCCGATGGGAAACCTTGAAATAAGTTCAAAGCATATCAGTACATATTTTTAGTTTATTACTACATGTCTACTATACGGGTAAAGAACTTTGAAATCGAGGGAAGAGCGATCAGCGATGAAAGTTGAAAAAGCAGAAAGGGAGAAAGAATCAGGAAATGAAAAAGAATTGAGAGAGAGAGAGAGAGAGAGAGAGAGAGAGAGAGAGAAGCAGAAAGGAGAAAGAATCAGGAAATGAAAAAAGAATTGAGAGAGAGAGAGAGAGAGAGAGGAAATGCTAATACTGAGACTCAGCCATACAATTCCAGGAGCCACTAATTCTGCCGTCTCAGAGTATTAACACTGAACTCTGATGAAACCTCTCATATTCTTCATGCACGGTTTCTGTGGGTGTGGGTGCTGGGAGAGGATGAGGGTGTCTGTGGGTGTGGTTAGTGGGTGAGGGTGAGGGTTTCTGTGGGTGTGGGTAGTGACTGGGTGAAGATGAGTGTTTCTGTGGGTGTGGGTACTGGGTGAGGGTTTCTGTGGGTGTGGGTAGTGGGTGACGGTGATGATTTTTTTTCAGACTCTGGGTACTGGGTGGGGTTGAGGGTTTCTGTGGGTGTGTAGGTGTGGGTACTGGGTGCGGGTGAAGGTTAATGTGGCTATGTAAGAGGTGCCTGTGAGTACGAGTAATGGGTGAGGAACTCAGGATATCAATATCTGTGGGCTTGCTGATGAGGTAAGGGTTTCTGCTACTACGGGTGCAGTAAGATTGCTCACGTTCAGTGTCACAATGGAGTTCTAATTATTTGAATTACATCATCATCATCATCATAATACTAATAATCTACCCATCTATATACCGAGGCTGCTTTCCCCAAAAGAATGGGGGGAGCCGAGACAGGATGACACAATTCCAGTTAATTACACACACACACACACACACACACACACACACACACACACACACACACACACACATTTACTCGAATTTATCCCCAAGGGGAGACGGGACAGATCCTCACCGCACCACACCACACGCAGGTCAACTGCACAGTGCAATCAGCGACATCCCCGGCAGGGCCCGACAGCAGAGCTGGTTTACCTCTGCTACATCATAATGGTCCCATTCTCTTACCCACACCTGACCTGATCAGCTGATCATATCAAATGATGGAGAATATTTCCTCGGGGCCGCATCACCATATATTCATTCACAATTTCTCTCCAGTCATCCCTATCACACGCAGCCACTCTTCCTTGCTTTACAGACATCCATCTCGCATCTAACGCTCTCTTCACACTGTCCATCCATCATATTTGTGGTCTTTCAGCCTTACACTCGCACATCTAATCGAGTTATCTTTCTCACCAATCGCTCTCCATCCATTCTCTCCATATGCCCAAACCATCGCAACACTTTGTGTTCCACTCGTTCAGCCATCTCCCTCATAACTCCAGTTCACCTTTGCACTTCATCATTTCTCACTCGGTCCATACGCGTCAGTCCACATATACTCTTCAGACACCTCATTTCCATTACATTCAAAATCTTCCTTTCTTCTACATCCATATTCCATAATAATAATAATAATAATAATAATAATAATAAAATAAAAATATAATAATAATAAAATAAAAAATATAATAATAATAATAATAATAATAATAATAATAATGATAATAAATACATAGGCTACAGTGCCAAACATTTGAATTAGAATCTTTTTTTTTTTCTTTCTCTTTCATCCTGCTTGCGACATTAGTGCACTAATCTCGCAATTAGGAGTTAGGTAGGAAGGGGGAATTTTCCCAATCAGGCTGTGACTGGAGTAGGGAAATGGAATTTCCAAGGGTATAAAGGCATTCATGTTTCGACTCTTTCACTTCTTGTTCAGACTCTCTGTAGATGGGTTCTGCTTAGCCTGAACTATAAGAGAAATCAAGAATTCAAGTTCTAACCTGTCTTTCTCCAACCCAATGAACAGTGATGTGTTTTGTATTCTCTCTACTGTACAAACGAGTAATTCGTTGAGCACTACAGTAAATTCATATATTTATCTTCTCAATCACACACACACACACACACACACACACACGCGCGCGAATTATTCTTTCATCTATATTTATTCCGATCTCACATAATACTGGTATTACCATGCCGATCTAAGAAATCTAATAAACAATTGCATTAACTACTTCGAATATTCGAGCGATTGAGTAAATATGGATTGGAACAGATGGGGGATGTGGAAAGTGTGTGCAAGATATTCACAGAATAAATCTGTGCAGCATGCGAGGTGGTGTGTGGGATGAAGAGAAGACGAAAGGGGGTGCAAGGAACAGCATGGTGGACTGAAGATGTGAGAGAGGTTGTGGCAAAAGAAGAAAGCATATAGTGAGTGGATGAGAAATGGGGGCGTGCAAGAAGCTGAGGGACGGGAGAGAGAGTTATATGCAGAGAGGAAGAGAGAGGTGAAAAGATTAGTAAGAGAGAGTAAGAAGACAGTGGATGAGGAATTTGGAAGGAATTTGAGTTTAAAGTAAGAAAATGTTCTGGAAAGAGGTAAAGAAAGTTAGACAGGGTGCCAAAGAAGTTAGTTGGGGAGTGAAAAATAAAAATGATAAATTAGTAGTGGAGATGAGAGAAAAAGTGAGCAGATGCAGAGAACATTATAAGGAATTGCTGAACATTAAGAATGAAAGTAATACGAGTATAAGTGGTTGGGGAATAACTGGGAGAAGGAGAGATGTGACAAGAGAGGAAGAAATTGGTAGGATGTAAGTTGTGCAAGCAATGAAGAAAGTTAAAATGGGGAAAGCCTCAAGAACTGATGGAGTGTGTGGTGAAATGCTGAAGCATGGGGGAGAGATAATAATAGAATGGATGTGGAAGATGTGCAGATTGGCCTGGGAGGAAGGTAGAGTTCCGGAGGATTGGAAGTCAGGTATAATTATTCCCCTGTACAAAAGAAAATAGGAAATAGAAGTGTGTAAAGAAAAAAGGAAAAAGAAGCGTGTGGTAATCATAGGGACATTTGTCTTCTTAGTGTAATAGGAAAAGTATATGGTAGGATACTTATTGACAGAATCAGGGAAATAACAGACGAATTAGTTGGAGAACAACAGGGAGGTTTTAGGAAGGGAAAAAGTTTTGCAGATCAGATATTCATTCTTGGAACTTTGGTGGAAAAGTTTCTAGAGGAGGTAAAAATGTTGTATGTGGCCTCCATGATTTGGAGAAAGCATATGACAGGGTGGATAGACAAGGATTGTGGAAAGTATTGAGAATATATAGAGTAGATGGGAAGCTGTTGAATGCTGTGAAGAGTATGTATGAGGGTACTAAGGCTGCAGTGTATGTGGATAGTGAAGAGTGAATTTTTCTGTTTGAAGGTTGGATTGAAGCAAGGATGTGTCATATCTCCGTGGTTGTTCAATCTGTGTATGGATGGGGTTATAAAAGAAATACAAGGTAGGGCAGTGGATGTTGGAGTGGCCCTAGTGAGAGAAGGCAGTGTTTGGAAACTCCCTGTACTGTTGTTTGGAGATGATACTGTGTTGTTAAGTGAAGACGAAGGGGAGCTGCAAGGCTTGGTGGATGAGTTTGAGGGAGTGTATAAGAAACGGAATCTAAATGTGAATGTAGGGAAGAGTAAAGTTATGGTTTTTGAAAGAATTGAAGTCAGTGAATGTACAGTGAGGTTGGATGAGGAGGAAATGGAAAATGTGAGTGCGTTTGTATACTTGGGTAGTATGAAGAGTAAGGATGGAAGTTTAGAGGGTGAAGTGCTTGAAAGGGTACAACAAGGAAGAAAGGTCGCTGGTTCCTTGAAAGCAGTGATAAGAAACAGGGAAGTGAGCATGGAAATGAAAAAGTTACTACATGGCAGTATTGTGATACCAACACTAACTTATGGAAGTGAAGCTTAGACCTTGTTGAAGGAGACAGAAGTCAAATGAGAGCAGTAGAAATGAGTTATTTGAGAGGAGCATGTGGAGTCAATGGAATACAAAGGAAACCAAACAGCAACTGACCTTATGGTCCTTTCGAGGCTGTTTGTTACAAAGTACACTATGACTACAAGATCTGACTCTATATGCTGAAGGATAAGGATAGTTAAGCAAGAAGGCTTCCCTCGCCCCCAAACCCTCCAGTTAAAACTGGCAAGAAAAAGTGAGAAAAACCACCATGCAGCATGGAAAAACTGACATGGAAATTTCATAGGAAAGACTGAAAAGGAAAACTACATTCTATAATACATTATCTATAAGCTACCAGTATGAATAACCTGAAAGTGAAAGTAATAAAGTACAATGACTATTGGAATAAATAAATAACTAATGCATGTTGCTTTGTACGGGTATGTTTAGTTGATGGGGCGTCTGCGGACACAATGTGGAAATTGCACAGTGCACAGTGGATATTCAAGGGTGGTGCGGCAGCCTTGCCCTGGCGCCTATTAATGGAGGCAGCAGTCAATCAGGCCCCAGCTCCATTCATTCCACTGAGACTAGGAACTTTCCCATGCGGGACAAGCAAACAAGTCACCTCCTGAAGCAATGACCCCTGGTACATTAAAAAATCCCTATGGTGGCCATTTAACTAACATGGACCCTCAGTGATCCACAGCCCATCACAGGTCGAAAGTATGAGTAGTGACCGTTATCTCAGGGCTATCTGTGCATATCTTAGTCTGTGTATATACTATATTTGCATTTAATTAATTGATCCAGGCTCTAAAAAACTAAAATAAAATTAAATAGAAAATTATACATATACAAGTGTTCTATTCAGGAGTAAACATATTAAGCTGGGAGTTGGATGCCAAATATTTATCCAGGCGACCTTTAAAGGTATGTACTGTATTACAATTTATTACTTTGGAGGGCAATTAATTCCATATATTTACAACTCTATTGAAGAAGAAATGCTTAGCTTCATGCGACTGGAATCGTTTGCCAATTATTTTATGCCCATTGCCTCTCAGTTAAAACTGGCAAGAAAAAGTGAGAAAAACCACCATGCAGCATGGAAAAACTGACATGGAAATTTCATAGGAAAGACTGAAAAGGAAAACTACATTCTATAATACATTATCTATAAGCTACCAGTATGAATAACCTGAAAGTGAAAGTAATAAAGTACAATGACTATTCAAATAAATAAATAACTAATGCATGTCGCTTTGTACGGGTACGTTTAGTTGACGGGGGCGTCTGCGGACACAGTGTGGAAATTGCACAGTGCACAGTGGATATTCAAGGGTGGTGCGGCAGCCTTGCCTGGCACTATTAATGGAGGCAGCAGTCAATCAGGCCCAAGCTCCATTTATTCCACTGAGACTAGGAACTTTCCCATGCGGAACAAGCAAACAAGTCACCTCCTGAAGCAATGACCCCTGGTACATTAAAATAATCCCGATGGTGGCCATTAAACTAACATGGACCCTCAGTGATCCACAGCCCATCACAGGTCGAAAGTATGAGTAGTGACCGTTAACTCAGGGCTATCTGTGCATTTCCTAGTCTGTGTATATATTATATTTGCATTTAATTAATTGATCCAGGCTCTAAAAAACTAAAATAAAATTAAATAGAAAATTATACATATACAAGTGTTCTATTTGGGAGTAAACGTATTAAGCTGGGAGTTGGATGCCAAATACTTATCCAGGCGACCTTTAAAGGTAAGTACTATATTACAATTTATTACTTTGGAGGGCAAATTATTCCATATATTTACAACTCTATTGAAGAAGAAATGCTTAGCTTCATGGGACTGGAATCGTTTGCCAATTATTTTATGCCCATTGCCTCTAGTGTAATTCGAGCAATCAGCTATGAAGTATTTATCGACAGCCATGTTATCATGTCCTTTGAATATCTTGAATACTTGAATTAATTCTCCTCGTATCCTCCTTGTTGTTAGGGTAAAGAGATTCAGGGCTTCTAAACGCTCCTTGTACGGTTTATTTCTCAATCTAGGTATCATCTTTGTCATCCTTCGCTGCACTCTTTCAAGCTTTTCCATATTCTTTTTATAATACGGTGACCAAAACTGAACGCAATACTCCAAGTGTGGGCGTACTAAGGAATTACAGTATACAAAGTGACGACGATATTATCTGATTTATATTCAAATGCTCTGCCTATGAATCCAATCAATTTATTGGCTTTTTTCACAGCTTCAGTACATTGTTTGCTTGGTTTCATATCATTTGTTATTATAACTCCTAAGTCTTTTTCGTGGTTTACCCTATCAAGTTGAACATTATTCATGCTAAAACTTGCTCGTACATTTTTACTGCTAATGTTTAGCACTTTGCATTTATTAATATTGAAATCCATTTGCCGGACTTGGGCCCAGTTAAACAGTTGATCAAGATCTCTCTGAATTGTCTGTCTTTGAAGTGCTGTATCTGCTCTGTTACCTATTTTAGTATCATCAGCAAATTTTGAAATCTTACAACACAATCTTTCGTCAATATCATTTACATATATTAAGAAAAGAATAGGACCTAACACTGAACCCTGTGGCACTCCACTTGTAACGTTTATCCAGTCTGACTTTTTTCCATTTATTATAACTCTTTGCTTTCGTCCAGTGAGCCAATCTTCTACCCACCGTGAACACTGCCGCTGAAACCATGTTCCTTTAGCTTCTGAAGGAGTCTTTTGTGTGGAACCTTGTCAAAAGCCTATTGAAAATCGATGTAGACCACATCAACAGATTTAGTCTCGTCATACATGTTCAGTATATCATTGAAAAAGTCCAGCAGATTCGTGAGGCAAAAGCGATTATTACAAAAACCATGTTGCGAATCTTTTATGAGATTGTTTGTTTCTAAGTGTTTTACAAACTTGTCTCTGATAATAGTTTCAAGCAATTTACAAACCACCGATGTTAAATTAATTGGGCGGTAGTTTTTTGGTTGGGCTCTGTTGCCCTTTTTGAATATTGGGGTTACGTTAGCAAGCTTCCATTCATGTGGCACCTTACTGCTCTTAAGTGATAAGTTAAAAAGTTCAGCTAAAGGCTTTGATATTTCATTCTGTAGTTCCTTCAATACATGTGGCGATATTTTGTCCGGTCCTGGTGCTTTATTCTCTTTTAATTTTTTTATTGCAAGCAGTACGTCGCGATCGCTAACTGTAATGTCAGTGATTATGTTGCCCTCTTCTATAGGAATGGAGGAAACAGTAGGAATTGTATGTATATTTTCTGTTGTAAATACTGAAGCGAAGAAAGTATTAAGAATTTTCTCCATCATAGTTTCATCATCAGTGTGCTCTCCGTTATCTGTGATTAAGGGACCGATTTGTGGAGTTATTACCTTTTTACTTCTTATGTAACTGAAAAATTCTTTGGGATTTGATTTACTGATACTTGCAATATGTGTCTCAAGGTTTTTCTAACTGCGTTTAATAATTTTTTTGGCTTTTCGTCGAAGGGCATCGTATTTATTTTTATCACTTTGACTCTTTGTGGTATTATAATTCTTATATGCAAGATTTTTTGCTTCTAGACAATGTTTAATGTTGGAGTTCCCCCATTTGGGTTTAGAATTTTTGGCGGGCCTTCTGTTGCTCATTGGAATACATAATTTGATGGCATTGTTGAGAGTTTCTGTAAAGTAACTCCACGCGTCATTGATATCTAAAGTCACATGAGGAGACAGACTGACAAGGAGGTGAAGGAGCATTGTGGTGTCGATGTGGATGTGATAAGAAGCGTTAGGAGAAACACACTGAGGTGGTTTGACTATGTGGAGAGGATGGAGAGTGAGAGACTGACGAGGAGAGTATTTGTGAGTGAGGTGGAGGGGGGGAGGGGGAGGCCAAGGATGAGGTGGAGGGAAGAAGTGGAGAGGTGTATGAGAGAGGGTGTGTGTGAGCTGGGGGCAGAGCAATGAAATGACGGAGGACAGGGCGACATGGAGGCGATATATTTGTGGCCACCCCTTACGGGATTACGGCTTCAGGCAACAGATAGATAGAAAGATAGAATATTTTGTCCTGACTTGAGTATAATGATAAATGTGTCATCGTCGAAAACAGGTGTAGAAATTAGTTTGGATGCGAAGCTCTGACAGCCATGATATTCCTCCGCCTCCACACAATGAAGCTCAGGGCGTGTTTTTCTCTACTTAATATTCCCCTTCGTGTGAGGGTACAAGAAGGGAGACGTTAACACTCTCAGGCTGCTAAGGCACTCTCAGCTTAATAACAATATATGTTGGACAATAGAAAAATTCTGAAGAAGACGTGGCCATGAGAGAATTAAGGCAAGTTACTTAATGTCATATTGTTGGGAAAATACCTTTATTCTGTGTCAGCTAATACCACCAGATTATATTCAGCTGAGAATGAATGTATATGAGCTTCCGGGTGCTAAAGATGTTATATGAGGTGAAATGCTGAGACTAAAACAGATGCAGGTAGTATTACCCATTCCCCTGCACACACACACACACACACACACACACACACACACACACACACACACACACACACACACACACACAGTTCCTTAGCGCTGCTTAATATTCCCATGTTGGTGTGGATGCAACAAGGGAGAACTTAATGTGCATCTCGTATGCAACCAGGACGCACTACCTGCCTGCACATTGTGTTGCTCTACTGCAATGTTAAGCATGAATCTCGTTTAGCGAAACGTGGATTACCATATCAGTGTAAATTTACCCAACAATTTGCAGATTTCACCGATGAAGGAAATGGAACTTACAACGAGCCCTCTCATGGCTGCATCGTCTCTCGTATTGTATTCCAGGTATCGTCATTTTTTTTTTTTTTTTTTTTTTTTTTTTTTTTTTTTTTTACGTGTCCGACTCTGGGCAAAGGCTTCAGCGCCTAGTTCTCGGGGGCAATGACCTATCCCAAGGCCAAGTAGTCCTCCTACACCTCCATATGTCACCACTTGGGCGCTAACACCCACCATGCATATTGAATACATGCTAGGACTGTCTCACACAGGATTGGTGTATTGGTATTAGCGGGGGTATTTTTACGACATGTCGGCGGGTCACCTGGTAGATCAGGAAAGCCTGCTTTAAGGTTATTATATTTAGCTAACAGTGGTTCGAAGGAGCCTCTAATTGTCAAGACATTTCTAATGTTCTAATCCAGCTTTCGCCCTACGATGAAATCTCCAGAAAATCCAGCCGTGGCTCAGTGGGTTAGAGCGCTCCACTCTGACCGATGGGTCGGAGGATCGAATCCACCCAAGAGTCATTAGTAGACATAAGGAAGGGCATCCGGTCCAAAAGTTCTCTACCCAGGGTCATCGCCTTAACCCTTCGGGGATACCTGGTGTAAAAAAAAGAAAAAAAAAAAAAACCTAGTTCACTGAAAAGTATCAAAAATGTCGCAACATAACTATACATTGGAGAAAAAAGAAACACCGATGTGTAACTAAGTGTGTATTGACGTTTCGCCTCACGGCTTCCTCAGAAAAACTGTATTCTGTTGAAGCCGTGAGGCGAAACGTCAATACACGCTTAGTCCCACATCGGTGTTTTTTTTTTTTTTTTCCAATTTGTCAACAAAAAGCTAATCATAACTATACATTTTCAATACTTACGCTCGATTAATGATAAAAGTTGTAGATCTTACCTTTACAATGAAGGACTCTTTAGAATATTGCTCACTAATACCAAAATCTGAAGAATATCGCTAACTTGATTATATAATCACTCGAACATCACTTACATAATGACAGACTCCTTAATTATCGCTCGTAAACTGACAGAAGCTCTAGAGCATCGTTCACATAATGGTGAAATCTCTAGAATATCCCCTACATAATTTAAAAAAAGAAAGAGTCTCCAAATATCGCTCAAAAATCACAGAATCTTTTAAACTTTGTCCATATACTTATAAAATATGTAGAAGATCGCTTACATCATGATAAAAGTCTTACAAAATCATTCACCTACTGATAGCGCGCGAATAAGACTAGACTGACGCTTAATGATAAAACAAGGTCAAATCGGATACCAGATACTCGGAACTATCAACCTCACGTACGAGGTTTATCATCGCTTTGTTCATTCAGCCCATATGCTACGTTTATATTTACATCCACCTCGAGAAGTCAGAGCGGGGTAATGCTTTACTCGTGTGTCTTTTCTTCTGTGTGTGTGTGTGTGTGTGTGTGTGTGTGTGTGTGTGTGTGTGTGTGTGTGTGTGTAACAAAATAACTCGAGTTTTTTTTTTTTTTCCAATTATAACCAAAGTTGATTGAAGGTTTACGGGCTGTCCTTGACCGACTGCTATGGAGTACAATATGACAAAGGGTTACTGCTCATTGCTAACCCCAAATTTTACCTAGCAAGGTCAGCTTAATCAGTTTTTATCTGACATTCAATGCACTTAACAGAAAGGTCGCGAGTAAGGTAAGACGAAGAGGTTGACTTTGAGAGTAATTAGTAAAAGGCTAAGGTCTAAGGCAAGGATAGATCTGACCTGTGTGTTTGTGTGAGCACTGTAGCTAAAGCTAAGGGAAGAGTAAAGTGTTTCGATTTTCAGAAAATATAAATCAGAAGCCAGAGTCATGGGGAAAGGTCAGATTTCTCATCACATGACCAGGCAATCGTTAATGGTTTTGACTCGATGCAGACCAAAGTTGGTGGAAATGATAAGGATCAGGAAAGAGTTAACTGTTTCATTTTACAGAGCAATTCGTCGCGGATCAGTGTCACAGGGCCAAGTCAAGTGTTAGGCCCTTTGGACAACTATATGGTGCAGGTGATGCACTCTCCGAATGCAGCTTCTCGTTTATTTTTGTTTATTCTTGCAACCTGCTTGCGATTTTTCCAGAGTTCGATATCATATCTAAAAAGTAAAGGAATTTATGTGGGTTTATGTGGTTAGTACCGGTCGTAGAGGTACTACCATGGGAGTGACTTGGGGCCAAGGCCTGGTAGGGGATCGTACACAACACTCCCTTACAGGGATCTCAGCCTCATTTATCATGTAGTCAGTGAATGGGATGTGTAATACTCCTGCACACTTACTATACACAGTTAATCCTCTTAGGAGTTATGCCTCTTTTTCCCTGGACCTCGCTGTGTAGAATAACCTTGTTCCGACACTGGGGAGGCGTTGTTTTCAAAAGGAAAGTGGCTGCATGCTTATGGTCGACTCCTTCTAGAAGAACCACCTCCCTATTATTGGCGATTTCACACACAAAGACGAACAAACCAGCTTTTAGCATTGGGGGTTTCTAACCCAACCTCTTCAGTACATTAGATGTCCCCTAAGCTGAATAAAATCGACTGGTGGTAACAGGAATAAATTCTGAATAGACATCAGCCCTGTGATAGTGATGAGACTGCCTTTTTTTTTATAACCTTCATTTATGCGAAGTGATGTAATACTTTTCAGTTAATTAAGCTAAAGCCAAACTAGTTTACTTAGCACTGGGAAGACCTATCGTCTTGTGTGGTAAACTTTGCTTAATGTCTCACACAACGATAGTTTTTCCTTGCTAAAATTTGTGTTTTCCCTCTCAGTCACACGTACACACTGCTAACTCTGGGGGTGGCAGTGATATCACCAGAGGTACACGTACACTCACCTTGGAAGTAAGAGACTCGAGGTTTGATTCATGGATCGTCACGGGATATTTAAGCAGGGTTTCCTTTGTCTCAGTCTCTTCGAAACTATAAATGAAATAGAGACCTGAATGTGAAGCGACGGTTGCATGTAGTAGCCTGCCTGGGGAGATGTTGGAGTTCTTTTCAGTCACACGTGATTGTGTTTGCTATTATCTCAAACAAAACACTGCCCGTCCATCTTGGGTTAAGTTGCGACACTTGTTTCTTCATCTGATCTTCACTTTCTCACCAACTCGTTCTTGCGCTGTCTCTCTCCTTTCACCCGACTGGGTGGTAAGTTGACAGCATTTTGGTGCTTTATTTCTCTGTCACACACACACACACACACACACACACACACACACACACACACACACACACACACACACACACACACTTGTAAGCTCTAGGGGATTTTATTCATCATCAGATTTTTGCACGTGAAGAGATACATACATTCTACCTAAGGTATTCGCTTATTTAACGTCCTTCAGTTCAGTTTCATCTCCTGGCTTCTCCCAAGTTACTTAGTGACGCGTATCTGTTTGTTGTGAGAATTGTTAGTGAATGCAACAATAGTGACCGCGTTATAAGTGTTTTTGCTAGTGTTCTCGTGTTACCAGAGCGTTTTATAGTGTTGCAGTGTTGTGGTAAAGTACTTTGGAGTGATGGAAACTAGCACTTAGTGATTTCATTATTTGTGCTGAGGTCTAGTGCGTGAATTTTAATTTGTGTGTGAAATGATGCGAGAGGTGACTTCCGCGCTTGAGCTGAATGCTTTTGCTGCAGTTTTAAAGGAAGGATTTCTCGAATTAAAGCAGGAGATTTAAATTCTCTGGCAAGCGAAGGCTTAGTTAAGAGAGTTAGTAGATGAGCTGCTTGAGGCGAAGGATAAAAGAAAAGCTAAAGGATGGAAACATAAGGGTGCAACAAATTTTACTCTCAAAAAGCAAAAGTGTGAAATGGAAGAATGAATTGAACGCGTTGCGTGAGAAATGTGAGAGGTAGGACGTCAATGAGGAGGAGTGTTAGGGGTCCAGAAATAGTCTGGGTGCGTCCGGATCATCCCGACTTACCTGGGACAACACAAATTAACGATAAGAAGAACTATTTTAGTTGGAGACTTTCAGGTCAGGTTTTTAGACAGAGCTCCATTCTTCTCTTGAGAGGCATGGGTGTTTTCTTGGGGCCAGAGCAGGAGATGTATTGGTTAACGCTGACATCACGACAGATAGTCAAGATAATCCTATTATCTATATCCGTGTTGGAGGCAATGATTTTGGCAGTCACAGAAATGAGGTACAGTAGTGGCAGTAGCATAAAAAGATGCCAGAAAAAGTTAGGAACAAGGGCGGCACCTGTTGTTATATCAAATCCCAATATGCAGTTGACACTATTTTAAACTTCACTTCATCCAGTTTTGATTACTCATTATATAAATTGTCAAAACATTACCAAATATATTCGTGTAGTTTATCGTTCCCTCAGTGCTTCTTCGGAACCCAGTGTATTTGATTCCATATCCACTCAGTTGAGTAACCTTAATCTTGCCCTTAGCACTGAAATTACCATTTTGGGTGATTTTAACATACACAATGTTGAATGGTTATTGCATTCTGCCCGGACTGACAACGCTGGTCTAGAGTGCGAGCTATTTTCGGAATCGTTTAATCTCACCAAGTTGGTAAAGCAACCAACCAGAATACCTGATAATCCTGACCATAATGCCCATCTCTTGGATTTATTCTTGACAGATAATCCAGATCAATATAGGATAGAGGTACTGTCACCACTTGGATCCTCTGACCACAATCTCATCAAAGCCTCATTAGTTAACCCTCCCACACCTCCCCGTTCTGATCCTGTCAGTGTGACCTGATGGCACTTTGACAGGGCAGACTGGGATCAATCAATGAAATCAATCATTTCCTGTGGCACCCTCGGCGATGCATAGGGCCTCAGAATTTGATTTAAACCGTGCGTATAACAATCGCTCATCTATATAGGATCCCACTCACATAAAGCCTTATTTGCCTTACAACACAGCAACAATCCTACTCCCTGATAATGCATTCCATCCTGTCGGCCAGATATCAATAAACGTATACCATCCTCCAAATCCAACTTATCGACTCCAGTTAATCTAGTTTCTGTCAGAGCACAAATATCAAGTCCGTAATTTTGAAAAACCTTCACTAACTCATCGATTTTACCGTCATGATTTAGCGTTCTCACATTCCAGTTACCAATTTTAATTGTATTTTTTGCATTAACAAAGGAATTAGATTGTAATTGAGGCAACCGTGAGATTATTAGCACCCCCTGCCCATTTAAGGGCTGCACGGGACTGGGGGCCATTATTGTTCTTTCAGAGTCCATCAAGGTTTCTTTGGCTAACTTCCTGAACACCTCGCCATTGTGTTGCAGTCGCAGTGGCAGCTAACTTGTCTGATTGCCCACACCCGAGAGACCCAGCTATGCTGTAGCCAGTCACGTGCCGGCATGCTTCCCAGCCATTTCACTCTCAAGGAGTTCCTCTGCCTGAGAAAGCAACCACCCCCTGCTCCCGAGGGCTTTTGATCTGTGTAGGTAGAGGGCGATTACTCCCTCACTAGCCATATACAGTGTATATACAGTTCCATGGCAGTCTTTCTTCTCAGTGATCCCAATTCTACCCAGTCCCACATTTGCGACTTAATACTAGCTGGTATGGATTTACTCATACCAAGTCAACAGTTCCCTAAAAGATCGAACTCTCCAAAATGGTTTGATGGCAACTGTGCCAGAGCAACAGCCCAAAAGTCATTAGCATATAACTCTTACTTAAAATAAAAAACATCTGAATCACTCTCCCAATTCAAAATTGCTAGAAATCATGCAAAAGCTGTATTAAATCTATCTAAATCAAACTTTCTTCAAAAGCAAGCATCAGAACTACTTAACAACCCTAATGACAATAGAATATTCTGGTCAACTCTTAATTCTGTCAATAATAACTTTAACAAGTCATCTTCCATTCCCCCACTAAAATCCTCATATGGCAACATTACAAATGACCCACGTGGGAAAGCAGATATCTTTGCCAGTACATTTGCCAGAAACTCTACCATAGACGATACCAGCCAGAATGTCCCAGTACTGGAACTTGATTCTCCCGAAATTGCCCACTTAAAATACAGACAAGATACGTAGAATCCATCCTAGACAATTTACCTACCAACAAAGCTCCAGGCCCAGATGGAATTCCGCCAATTGTTTTGAAAAAGTGTTCCCCTGAACTTGCCTCTGTCCTAGCTAAATTATTCAGACTATGCATACGTACTTCTTTATTCCCAAATTCATGGAAAGAAGCCAATATCCACCCAGTTCCGAAGAAAGGAAGTTCGTCTGACCCCTCCAATTACAGACCAATAGCTGTCACATCTTCTCTTGGTATGGTATTTGAAACTTTAATTAATAAGCACATTGTTAAACATCTTGAATCCAACAACTTAATTAGTGATAGACAATATGGTTTTCGCCACGAAAGATCCACCATTGACATACTCAATCTCTTAACTCATACCATCCATCAATCAATTGACCTCTTTGGAGAAACTCACGCAGTAGCTCTTGATATCTCTAAAGCTTTTGACAGAGTATGGCACCGTTCCCTGCTGTCCAAACTCCCTTGCTATGGACTAACGTTCCTTTGATTTCTTCATATCTTAGTGACAGGAAAATTGGAGTAAAAGTAGATGATGTATATTCCAGTTTCCACTCAATTAACGCTGGCGTGCCGCAGGGATCAGTTCTGGCGCCAACCCTATTTCTGGTTCATATTAATGATCTCTTATCTGTCACCCACAATCCCATTCACTCGTATGCAGATGACTCAACACTACATAGTTCATTCACACTCAGACATCCATTTACAAAATCTAATATCTCTACCTCTCAATTCAGTACAGCCATCTCCATAAATCAAGATCTATCTACAATCAGTGAATGGGAACAAAACAACCTTGTCTCTTTTAATGCTAGTAAAACTAAATATGTACAGTTTACTAATAGACAGATATTGCAAGATTCGTACATTACCTTCAGTGCTACTAATATTCCCATCTCCAAAAGTATTGAAATTCTTGGCGTCTCACTTAACAGTGCCCTCAGCTGGACCTCTCATGTCAGATCACTTGCTAAATCCTCCTCAAAAGAAACTTGGATTATTGTACAGAGTCCGTAACTTCTTCGCCGATGAGCAGTTAGCTATAATTTATAAGAGTCATGTGCGTTCTCAGCTTGAATATTGCTAACCCTTGTGGAATGGTTGTGGAAAGGTTGCATTAAGACAACCAGACAAAATTCAGAATAAAGCTGTTAGAATCATTAACAACCCTGCCATTACATATAAACTACCTCCCCTGCAAGTAAGAAGGAATGCTGCCTCCCTTGCATTATTTTACAGATATTTTTTGGCAAATGCTCAGACGAAGTTGCGTCCATGGTGCCACCTGTCCATGCCTTCCCTCGTGCTACACGGGCATCTGGTAGCACTCATGACTGGAATGTCACTCAGCCATATTGCAGAACTTCTGCCTATCAGAATTCTTTCATTCCCCGAACTGCATCTCTCTGGAACTCGCCTCCCCAGAGTTGTTTCCCTCCAAATTTCAACCCACAACTGTTTAAGTCTAACTGTTACAGATATTTTATGAACAGAGGACACCAGTAATCTGGTGTATGGATTATTTTTTCTTACCCATTTGATTTTCCTTCCTCCGTTCTGTTATTTATTAAAAAAAAATGAAAAAAACTGGGACAGGTTGTAGGGTTGCAACGCCAAGCTTAGCAGGGATGGTAGAGAGTTTCTACTTCAGATGGGTCACTAGGCAGGGAGTTGGATTGTTTATTTTTCGGAGTTATGTGAGAGATGAACATTAAGATACAGCAAATCCATTCAGTGATCTTTAACATCAAATTTAGATGGATACAACGAGACTTACAGAAAAAAGAAGGAAAATACAATCATTAGTGTAGATACATCCACTCACGTACCTCAAATACAAACAGGCGATGATGGCAGAGCAGTAAGTGATAGGAGAGAAGATAGTTATATCATTACAGAACATACTGTCGCGGCTAAAATCAAGGTTAAGGAACGAGAAACCTCCCAAAGTAATTAGGACTTAATTATAATTATTATTTTCCAAGTGTTATACGAATAGTAGGAGTTTACGTGGGGAAGTAGATGAAATGCAGGTATAATATGTATGGAGAAAAAAATATACTGTCATTACTAGTGAAACATGGTTGAATACAGACTCGCGAATTACTGGCGGAATGTGAGAAACCTGGGTATAATATTTTTCAGTCTAACCGTTTGAGAAGAAAGAGGAACGGTATCGTCATTTACTTAAAAGGTTCAGTGAACTGTTACAATAAAACAAGTATTAAAGTCAGCATGGATACTGGAAGAGTTTAGGCTGAAATTAGTAATATCATCATCATCATCATCATTATTATCATCATCATCATCATCATCATCATCTTCATCATCATCATGTGGGGACAAATTTTGCGGGGCGCATAACCTCACTCATCCTCCAGCTTCAACCATGAGGGGTCCCTCCGTTCCGTGCAATCTTCCAGGCAGAGACTATTCCCTCTCTAAGTATCCCTCGAAAGGAACAATCGACCTGCTTCAATTATGTGTTCCGTGGCCTTCCCCTTGGTCTTCTTCACCCAGGGATAACTCTCTCATTGATCACCTTGTGAGCAGGATCAACTCCCGGAAAATGGGCCACGTGCCCATTTCACAAGATTTGGCACTAATGTCTCGTATTACGTTGGTAACAGGCCTCGATTCAGTCTCATGAAGTCGTCATTTATGCCTTTGATATCCCATGACTCCGCAAATGTACTTAGTACCAATGGAGTAAATTTGCCGCTCTCCCAGCCATAAAGTAGGACTGGGAGCACCAGCGCCTTGAAGACGCAAATTTTTGTCCTTCCACACAAATATCGATAACGCCAAATGCCCAAGCTGAGTTAACTAATGCTCCCGGAGGTCAGACCAGCGAAACAAGAAATCTCATCATCTGACTTACCGTTACTGGGAACTAAACTACCAAGAGAAGTGAGACAATCTTTAGGAGGAGTTTGATATAGTAGCACAGTCCAGCTCATAAATTATCATACGGAACTTTAATCTGCTAAGGATAGACTGACAAAATCTGACAGAGGATGCTGAGTCAGAGAAATTTCTATAAATTGTGCAGGATAGTTTCCTCTATTAGTATATCAGGGAGCCCACTAAAGGTAATTAGATTTGGTTATATCTAATAGAGAAAATGTCAGTAATGGAAAAGAAACGAATGGACGACTTGGAAAACGTGATGATGAAGAGAGTAAGTTTGCATGTGGATGGAATGACTGTTCTACCAAATCCGATTAACTGTTCCAACTTTTTGTCTTCGGGACATAGAAGGATTAAGAGTTTGCTTCAGAGCCATATTCTGGGAGGCTGGTTATTATAGGGAAATTTAGGTCAGTGGAGAGGCTCGGGTCACAGGTGATAGACAGGAAGTGGATGGGAGTATATGTCAGGTCACTGGAGAATCTTAGGATATGTAAAAGACAGGATATAGGTGGGAGTGTGGCTCGGATCACAGAGATTATTTTAAGTCTTATCCCAAGCAGACGTTCGGTCAGTGAGATATACGAGATGTTAGTAAATATAGCCGATAGTGGCCAGGATGGATATATCTCTTCTAAAACGTTTAGAACAATTAATTTATAACCAAGATGGTTAAACAGCAGGTCGAGTTTGACACTGGGGATAAAAAAGGAATACAGTATATACAGTAGAAAAACGATGCAGGGAGAGGAACACTTACGTAACCGCTACGCGATATTGAATAGGGAAATAGAGAAAGTGAGATAAGGAGAGTAAATTAATATTATAAAAGTGAGGTTGCTGAAGAGTAGAAAGAGAACCCTAAAGGTATTTATGAATCGTGCTGAACGAAATAATAAATACAGGCTATGACCTCTTAGAACAGAATTAGGTAATATTATCAGTGAAAATAAAGAAATGCACTCTATCCAATAATTATTTTGTATTTGGTGGTAGGTGGGGGCGCTGGCCATCCACTCACTCGATGTAGTGCCGCTTTGGGTGTCTGCCCTTTCCTTTCTTTCATCCTTCCTCATCTGTCATTCTTTCCTTTATTCTTTTCTCTTTCTGCTGCCTACAGGTGACTTTACACTCCCTCTTCTGTCTTTCTTTCCTTCATTCTTTCCTCTTCCTTCTGCCTATGGGTGACTACACTGAGTGACAAGCCAAATGGTTTCCTGTACATTAGGAAACCATTTACTGCGCTGGGTGGTAAGCATATAACCAAATTATGGTGCCTGGTGGTTTAGCGGGTAATTAAAGGTGCTCCAATCGGACTGAGCTTGTGTAGGATTATATCCAAAGGGTGGTTGCGGTTTATTGCTCACGTAATGCCACTCAAGGATGAGTGAGGCTGGTCACTCTCATCTTAAATATCAGGACCAACTTGCCTAGCCCCGGGTTCCTACGCTTCTCTATGGGGAAACATGGGATTGGATGATCAAAGTCAATGTCAAAGTCAAATGTTTATTTAGCCATAGAGATTACAGTAGTTGACATAACACTTAGTTTACAAGCGGCTGAGCCTTTTGAGAGTCCGGGAACTCTTTAAAGGCACCTTGTATTTATTGCACTTTTGGTAAACATCCAGTGTCTAGTAAGGCTAAAACTACGATTTCACTAAATCAGCTGTATGACTTTTAAGTAATAATGGTCATCCCCGAAAGACAATATTTTAAGATTTTAATAAAGGGTATATACAAGATAGCACTACAACAAAACGGAGGTAATTTTTACATTACTATCAGTAATAATGGTCATAATAATAATAACTTCAATAACAACAATAATAATAATAATGAAAGTCAACTAATTAGAAGAATTAGTACTTTGATAGCAAGTAAGATTTATAAGCAGATTTCAAAGATGCAACCTCGCTTAGTTCCCGAATGGCCATTGGGATACCATTCCAAACTTTGGGTCCCTGATAAGTGATATGTGACTGGGACTGGGTTGAAGCCATGAGCGGTACTTTTAGATTACAGTTATTTCGGAGATTATACCGATCATTCATATTAAAATCAAAGTAACTGTTAAATGATAGGTTGCGCAGAGACTTGTAAACAAACAAAGCAGTGCAGTAGGACTTTATATCAGGCAATTTTAGGATACCCAATTTCTTGATAGATGGATAAATGTGGTCATATCTGCGCAAGTTTTCCATTATACGGACCGATTTTTGGCTGGCATAAAAGGTACTGTCATCAGCAAATAGTACTGGCTTCATATGTGAGGTAGCGTACACGATGTCATTTATGTAAAAAATAAACAAAGAGTGGTCCAAAGACAGACCCCTGGGGAACTCCAGATTCTACTGGCATACAAAAAGACTGGCACTGTTTGTATTGCACAAACTGTTTGCGATTGGCTAAGTAGGACACAAACCATTGATCTGAAGTGCCTCGTAAACCATAGTGGTCAAGCTTCTTTAGTAATACAGAGTGATTAACCATATCAAATGCCTTAGCCAGATCTAGAAATACACCCATAGTAAATTTATTTTCATCAAATGAAGTCAGCACGTCCTTGGTGAATGACAACAAAGCACTCTCGGTAGACAATTTTTCCCTAAATCCAAATTGTGAATCAGTGATAATATTGTTGGTGGTGCAAAATTTAAGTAACCTACCATAAACCAATTTCTCCATTATCTTACTGATTGCTGGCAGGATTGAGATAGGGCGATAATTGCTTAAGATAAATGTGCACACACATTTATCGACGATTCTTCCTTTTTTCCATTATAACTACATCATAAAATACAGCAGCCAGTCAGGATGACCGTGACAAGTGACGAAGTTCAAGTATAGAATTCTACACATTACTACAGCGGGTTACCAAGTATCGCCAACCAGTTACTTGACCTGTAGCAGGTTCATATGTCCGCGGGTGTACTGTACAGTACATCATCGAGTTCGAGAAGCTCTGAAATTTTAAGGTGAAGTGATGAAGCACAAGTATGATGCCAGGGCAAGTAAGGCGATCTTCAAGGATGATGAGAAAGTTTGGTTATACAATCCTTAGTAGAAGAAGGGACAGTCACCGAAGGTGCAAAGCCCTTGGGATGGGCCCTTCACTATGATGGACCACATGTCAGATGTAACGTACCGTACCGGATTCGGGGAGGCAAGAAGTCTCGCCCGAAGATAGTATACGTGAATCGTCTATGGGAGTACCATGGGCCAGGACAGTACAGCTGGGACGTCCTCGTGGAATCGTGCACATCTGCAGCCGATGATGCTGAGGAGGGCCAAGGAGCCGATGCACAAGAGGATGGTGACCGTTTCCCTAGGGGAGAAGTGAATCAGGAAGAGGGCCAAGTCATTCCAGGAGGAGTGGACTGTGTGGAGGAGGAGGGACGTCGTCGAAAGCGGCATAGGAGAAGGCCTGATAAGTTGAAGGACAATTTTGTGTACAATTAGATGTTTTGTTAAGATTAAGGATTATGACTAAATATTTTGTAGTTTTGTGGGAACGAAAGAGGGATGAGGAAGGGAGTAATGCTAAGAAGCTTGAGTGCTGGCTGGGTGGTACTGGAAAATTTCCAGTGGTTCGCGCATTTTCGGTTGCTAGTGAGAGTTGCCAGGTAGCCTGCTGTTGTGAGCGGAGGTATTTTGTAAAGTTCTTCATTAATTTTTATTCGTTTTCTCTTTATAATGTTTTATTTGAGTGATTGTTAAATGATGTAATTCAATATCAGTTTGTCTGATAAAACATTGAGGGTGCTCCGTAACGTAAGAAAGCCCTGGAATATTTTGGATATCTCCAGTAGAGAAAACTGTTGTTGCTGGAGTACGTCCTTGAACATTCGAGTAGCAAGGAAGGTTATAAAAGGATGGGGGAGAGAATAGAGGAGCTTCAGTCTAGTTTTGCTTGTGGTCTTGTGAAGTTAGTTAGCTCTGGAGTTGTGAAGCAGGCAGTGTGATTACTTGGAAAATAAAGACAACGAACGTGAGAAGCCTGTGTTATTGCAGTGCCTGAGTTGATCATGTGAACAGTAAAAGGCTGACCCAACGAAGGACGATTCACTAGGCGACGTCCTTCGTATAGTGAACCACCGCTGCTGGAGCCTGTGGCAGTGTGGGACGAGGACGTAACAGTACCGTATAGCATTTTTCAGGAGAAAGGGAGAGGACCATAGTAGACCAGCATTATGAAGCGAAATCGCCTCGATGGCTTTCAGGAAAGAAAAACAAAGATAGCAAGGGAACAATCAACTAAATTAATGTCTGGCTCAGTTTCGAAGGATATGACAACTTCAACATCAAGTGCTACGAAGGTGAATCAGACGGGCATCTGAAGGACAGAACTTTAACAGGATATTTAATTGAAAAGAATGAAGAAATGGAAGATGATAAGTCCTGTTCAAATTCTGAGAGCAGTGGAACTGATGAAGAGGAAACAGATATTAGGAGATGCAGACATCAACACGAGGAAGATTCAGAGTCTGATAAAGAGGAGGAGACAGAGGAACTGTTAATATATTCTGATATATTTTCTTGGCCAATTCCTGTTCCAGATGACTTAAGAGTAGGTATTATCAAAAGAAGAAGTAAAACTTTCCAAAATAAGGATGGACCCTTTAGTGCTGTTCATAGACAAGGAGATAAATTAAAAGGGGAGACTCATCAGACGTCAGTTGACAGCTGCATGGTTCATAAGGCTCTGCCAAGTGGTGAGACCGTTTCAAGGTGCTAGTTGGTTTACTCTCCAATTAAAAAATGCTTGTTTTTTCTGCAGGCTGTTTGCTCATGATGACTGAAAAATGGGACAAACAGCTTCGTCAATAGGTTTCAAGAGTAGTGGAAACTAAATCCAAAGATACCTAACCATGAGTCTTCCAAGGAACACCTCTCCTGCCTGGAGAAATGGAAGACCATGGCAATAGGGTTGAAACTTAAAAAAAAAAAAAAAAAGCAATGAACAGCGAGAAGAAGAAATGAAGGGAAATTCTATATCATCTCCCTGACATTATTCTTGGCCAACAGACACTTCCTTTTCGTGGTCACAAGGAGGGCATCTCGTCAAGAAACAGGGGCAATTTCCTGGAACTGGTGGAGCTTCTGTCATATTATGCTCCTGTTTTAAAAGAACATGTTGTGAAGGTAAAACAGGCTATTCCACCTGGGAGGAGAATGGCCTCATACTGTATATATCTCCGAAGATTTAGAATGAGTTCATCTGTCTTCCGGGGAATCATGTTAAGGCGAAAATATTGGCCAATATCAAGAAAACAAAGTATTTTGGAATTCTGTTTGACAGCACTGCCTGCGTTTCCCATACTGATACGATGTCTGAAGTGATAAGATTTGTCCACACTGAAGGTGGCACATCTGAGGTAAGAGTCATTCTTGTGCTTTTTTGCTGTTGCTGGAAAAACTGCTGCTGAGCTCACTGAAGATATCCTGAATCATATGTAGAGTGATGGACTAGATCAATGGTTCTTAACCTTTTTTGAGTCACGGACCCCTTCGAGAATCTGGTGAACGCTATGAACCCCTTCCCTACAAAAATGCACATAAGCATAAACGCAGCATTATGCATGCAATGAATATACATTATTTTATTGAAAACTAATATCACAAAGTATAAAACAGTCTTTACAAAGAATTATGTTTCTCACTCTTTTTCATGCAAAAACTAATGGCCACTCGAAAAAATGAAATACATCCAACTTGAGCAAATTAAACAAAACAAAACTTTAAGTCTGCTCAAAAGTTCAATGAGAGAGTTGTTGTTGCTGTTTGGCTTGAATAAGATGAAACTGTGGAGTGGTCTTTGACAAGGCAACAAGTATGTCATCATTGACATCTAGTTGATTTCGACTCTTTATTTTGATAGAAACAAGCACTGAAATCCCTGACTCATAAAGGTATGTAGTTGCAAACGGAATCAGAGCACCGATAGCTCGCTTTGCCAGACGAGGGTAGGCTTGTGTTAACGAACACCAGAATTCGTCAAGACTTCGATTTTTTTTTTTTTTTTTAAGTTAATGATGCCAAACGGCATCACGCAATCTCACTAACTTGTTCTCAATTATTCTGACCTTCACGGACCCCCTGTATCCTATCCATGGACCCCTTGGGGGGGTTCAGAGAAACTGCTGTGTTTATTTGGGAATTTATAATATCAGATTGTGTTAAGGAGGTACTAAATGTGAAAGAACTATGATGTGTCAAGTCATCAGCATAAGAGTGTATTGGGTTGTGCGTGACAGATAGGAAGTCATTTATATGAATGAGAAAGAGGGTTTGGGGCCAAAACTGATCGCTGAGGTACGCCAGCATTTATGGAATGAAATTTTCAAATTGGGAATAAATTTCATCTACCATGACCAGTATTTTTCTATTATGAAGGTAAGAAGATATTAAAGGAACCAGTGATACAAGGCCATAGTGTGACATCTCAGACAATATGGCCCGGTGCCATACTGTTAATCTATCTATCTATCTATTGCCAGACGCCTCAATCCCGTTTGGGGTGGCCACAAACAAATCGCCTCCAAGTCGCCCTGTCCCCCGCCATTTCACTCTGTTAAACGCCTTTGAAATATCAAGTGCTATTGTGTGTGTTTCACCATGTTGGTCTATTGTTTTGTTAATCTGATGGGTAAGAAGGGAAAGAATGTCTACAGCTGAACGTTCTTGTCCAAATCCATACTGCCAATCATTGATTAGTTTAATGATTTCTAGGTGCTTGACTATGTGTTTGTTTATTAGTGTCTTAAAAACTTTACCGAGAACCGAAGTTATAGCGATTGGTCTATAGTTTGATGGATCAGAAGTGGTCTCCTTTTTAGGAACTAGATGGATATTTGCTTCTTTCCAAGAGGCTTGAAAACTTGAGGCACAGTTGCATAAGTGGACAAATTTTGCCAATACAGGAGCCAACACGGGGGAGGAGTTTTTAAGTACTGTTGAAGGAATTTCATCTGGACCAGTAGCTTTGTCTACTGAGAGATTCTGTAATACAGCTTGTACGTGTCTTGTGTGAATCTTGAAAGAAGGTATTTGAGGGGAATCAAAATCAAGTACAGGAATATTGTGATTTTCTGTATTTAGGGTTGAGTTTGTTGAAAAAATATCAACAAGAAGGTTGGCTTTTCCATGTGGGTCACTTACTAAATTTCCACTGGGGGACTGTAACGGTGGAATGTAAGAGGTGGTAGTGAAGTTAGTTTTAAATGAATTAAGGGTTGACCAGAATATTTTGTTACCATTTGGATTATTTATTAGTTTGTTAGCTTGTCTATGAAGAGAGTTTGATTTAGAAAGAGTGATAATAGTTTTTGCATGGTTTCTGATATTGTTATAATAGTTAAAGGCTTCTTTAGTTTAGGTCCTTGCATAAGTGTTATAGGTTATTGTTTTATGTTCTGTTACTCTAGCACAATTGTGGCCAAACCATTTAGGTGCATTACGTCTTTTTCTGTAACTATGATGAGGAATGAATGTTTCCATGCCGACTTTAATGAAATCCTGTATGTGGCCCAATGTGGAGTTTGCATCTTGGGAGAAAAAGGAGGTCCAAGGAACATCCATGAAAAAATTTTGGAGACCCTCCCAGTCTGCCCTGTTGTAGTGCCATATAGTCACCACGACAGGTTCAGAGCAGGAGGGTGTGGTAGGTGTTGAACTGGTGGCTTGAATCAGACAATGATCCGAGGATATGAGGGGGGACTTCACTTCGACATCATAAATATCTGAATTGGTTGTTAGAAACAAGTTCAATAGGTGAGGATTTTGATCGGGGTTGTCTGGTACACGGGTGGGTTGACTGACTAACTAGGTGAGATTAAATGAGTCTGCAATTAGCTGAAACCAAAGTCGTAAGTTCTGGCTGAATAAGTGAGCCATTCAGCATTATGGACATTAAAATCACCCAGGATAATAATTTCTGATGCAGTATTAATGTTGAGGACACTTAGTTGTGAAGACAGAGAGTCAAATAAACTCGGCTGTGGAGGGGCATTAAGGGAACAATAAACACAACAGATATAATTAATTTTACAAAAAAAAAAAAAAAAATCTGGCCATTTTTCACTAGCCGCAATCGTTTGTCACATTTTATTCTTTTTTATTATTGCAAATATTAATTATACTATAATATACGCAGCCTCTCTCAAGAATATACTGTAGCATCGAATGAGCTGTTGGAGCCATTGGGATGAGCAGTTTTGGTAAGTGTGGGGGTGTTGTGGTAATTGTAAGGGTCTTCTAAGTATGGAGATGTTTTGGTAAGTGTGGGATGTTGTGGTAATTGTAAGGGTCTTGTAAGTATGGGGGTGTTTTGGTAAGTGTGGGGGTGTTGTGGTAAGTGTGGGATGTTGTGGTAGGCATGGCATGGGGGTGTTTTGGTATATGTGGAGGTGTTATGGTAATTGTAGGAGTGTTGCGGTAAGAATGGGAGTGTGGTGGTAAATGTGAGGGTGCTGTGGCAAGTGAGAGGGTGCTGTGGCACGTGTAAGGGCGCCGTGGTGAGCGTAAGGGTGTGGTGGTAATAGTGAGGGTGCTGTGGCAAGTGTACGGGCGTGTGGGTAAGTGTGAGGGTGTTTTGGTAGGTGTGAGGGTGTGGGGGTAAGTGTGTGGCATGGGGTATGTATGCGGGTGCTGCGGTAAGTGTGGTGGTATGGGAGTAAATGTGTGGCATGGCGTAAGTGTGGGGATGTGGAGGTAAGTGTGGGGGGTATGGAGGTAAGCGTGTGGGTGCTGTGGTAGGTGTGGGGGTGTGGGGTTAAGTGTGGGATCGCCAGAGTAGAGCTATCTTGACCAAAATGACTACGTTGCGTACCATCCTCTTCTCGCTACTCCTACGTCATGCATCACTACAAGCTTAAGTGGCTAAAGCTGTAGAGTATATCCTATTTCGTCCTTGGGTACTGTCAGCCACGTTGCACCATGTTTCGTTATATAACAGAATACACAGGCCGATGCTACACGTTTGTGTTGCACAACGGTGTACTTTAAAACCGCACACAGTCCCTGTCTGATCACCTTGTTTTTCTTTAATGCCACCAGCAGTGTCAAATAGAAAAACTTTACTGATAAGAGTTAATTATGAAAAGCGTCGTCTTTGCAATGCTGTTGCTTTCCAGAAAGTCTGGCATACATATTATGTGAAAGTGGTTGCAAGTTATAATGTCATGGCTGTCGTAACGGATTTATTGCATCTTATTTTATGAGATGCTAATGGCATCATTTACCATCCATACCCTGAAAAAAAGTTATATAAGAGGGTTCACGAATGCCTCCTTAGAGGGCAGTCAGGGCACCAGCTAATTTGCATTCTGGCGATTAAGTCATACATTCAGCCCAATGAATGTGATGATGATGAGCCACATTATTCTTGTCATGTCCAGAAGATACTTATTCATAATAAGAGAGACTTTTCGAACTTTCAGTACGAGAATTCATCTCGAGGTGAATGAAGTAATCTGGAAACAGCAAAAATAGACTAACAGGCATTCGTTAACTCTCGACCTGCATCTCATCAATAAAGGAATGGGAGTCGTGTGCAGAGGAATGACTGGGATGGGAAAGGAATTTTGGTGGGCAATGAAGCTGAGCAAGAAAATATACTCAGCAGAAATGGGTGTTGTAGGATTAGTGGTTTGAGTACTGTGAAATTTTATTTCGAATTATCGTTCAAAAGTGGTAGTGACCTGATGTGGTTAAAGAAGTGGAGGTGGGGAACAAAGCAGTGGTTGAGGTGAGGTGAATTCTTAGTTGGGGATTAGAAAGAGCCATGAGAGTACACCTGGTTGAGAGCGAGCGAGGGAAGCGAGTCAGTAAAGTATACTGTTGGTGTATGGGAAAATAATAAGAATGGGTCACCACAAACAGGCTCAAAATAGCCCCAGCCATATCTACACTGACTCTTCTCACAAACTGGACAGCAGAACACAGTCACATCCCACACCACACCATAAACAACACTCCCCTACCACACACACACACACACACACTCACAAAATCCTTGGTGTTACATACAATACATCAATGTCATTTAAACGACACATCACAAACATTAAAAATAAAATAACACCAAGACTCACTGCCTTGAGGTCATTTGCCCATACAACATTCGGACACAACAATGAAACCACCACCACAGTATACAAACAATACATAGGTTCAGTGATGAATTATGCAAGCCCTGCTTGGGCTCCTAACCTCACCAAAACACACTCTACAGACCATACAGAACAAGGCCCTAAAAATAATCACAGGCTGCACAGCTACTACACTCACAGACCAACTACATCAAGAAACCAAAGTCCTCAAAGTCAAGGATCACCTAGACATGAGAGGCACCTAGTTTCTTGTTGCAGCCTCCACAAACCCACAACATCCACTACAGTACATGGCAGCACATCCACCCACACCAAGGAACATCAAAACAACACCCAGCACACGATACCATACACAAATACAGTCATCTTTCCCCCCTCGCCCACCTCAGACCAGCTTCCAGAAGCATATCCACACTCAGATCACTTGCCGCTCCATTCAGTCACTTAAAGACAACGCACAGCTGCATGCACGGCCTCCTGACATCCACCCTTCTGAATCCTATCTTCCTCGTGAGGACAGGGTCCACCTGGCCAGGCTGAGATGTGGGCATCATCCAGCCCTCTTAAGCTACCAGAAGAGGCTGGATGACTCCGTTGCTGATGCCTGTCCAGGATGCAACACAGCACCCCATACTATTAAGCACATTATGGAAGACTGCATTGCACACAATCACCTACGCCAACAACACAACATACACTCTTTGAGAGCTCTATGGGAAAGCCCGGTCTCGGCCATGGCCTTCCTACGGTACTCGGGACTGTTCGGCCAGACTGCCTAGGGAACAACTACTACAACTACAACGAGTGGCGTGGCCCTGCTCAACCCGACCCGACCTGACCCGACCCCACCGTTACGCTCTTCAGAGACTTATCATTTTTACCTGCTACAGCTAGATCAGTGATCTTTTCTCCAGACAGTCGGTCGATCAGTCCAATTTTGTATTTTATGATTCACGAAACTATTATCGCACCATACAAAAGCTCGTTTGTTAGGTGCGAAAAGGGGCTTCGTACTGGTGAATATAAGTGCTGTGGAATTAATGGTCTGAGTGCAGAAATGATAATTTCAACATTTTCTCCAACAAAAACAGCAGCAAGATAAACTACCATTGATATTATACACCTGGCATTTTATGATGCGGGAAACAAACTCACGTTACCTAACAACTGGAGTTAATTGTACAGGGTAGAGACGTATGTGATATCCGCATCCACAAAGAATCCGCATCAAAATGAAAATCCTCATCCGTGGAGCATCCGCATTTTCACTGAAGTCAACGTTCGCATATAGTCATGCACATCTACATCCGCATCCGCGCTTGAAGTATGATGTTCCGGGTGTTAGACAGTGTCTGATATTATATATATATATATATATATATATATATATATATATATATATATATACACACACACACACACTATAATTGAAGTAATAAGCAACATCATTAAAGTCGGGTTTCTCTCAGCTGCAGTTTTAAGTTTTATTTATTTATGCTGACAACTTTTTCAAAAGGCAGAGGTTGGGGAAAATGGTATGTGGAATAAGAATACAAAATAGCACAAAGAAAGGTAAACAGTAACAGACCTATCTGCCCCTACAGGGCTGTTTGTTAAAAAAAAAAAAAAAAAAAAAAAAAAAAAAAAAAAAAAAAAAAATCTTTGCCTATGATATCAAATTCTTTAAACTGAAGTTAAGGACGGCACAGTAAAAAGGCCTCCCTCGACTACCAAAGCCTGCAGCATCAACAGAGGAAAAAAGAAAAGTAAGGACCACTATGGAATGTGGGAAAACTGCCTTGGAAATTTTATAGAAATGAAAAGAAAAAAAATATCTTACACAAACTTAATCTGCACTGGAAAATTAACATTATCTGAAAAACTACTGCTGTGTTCGCTACGATCTGCAAAAGAAGAAAAGTCAGTCAGTCAGACTAAATATTCGGCCGTGAACGCGTTATCCTGAGGATATGAGGCCAGATGCTCATCCAATCGGTTTTTGAACGTTATTAATGCATTACAGTCTACCACATTTCTTGTCAATTTGTTCCATACGTGGACAACTCTACTGAAGAATACTGTAAGTGTGTTGTTTCATTAGACTGGAAGCGTTTGCCTATTATTTTATAACTTCTGCCTCGAGTGTAATTTCTCTGGTCAATTTCTAAGTGCTTAGCAGCTTGAATCAGATCCCCTCGCAATCTGGGCTTTGATAAGTTAAACAACTTTAGCTCTTTTGAATGTTTTTTGTACGGTTTCTTCCTTAATCTGGATATTATTTTTGTGACTCTTCACCGCACTATCTCTAATTTTTCCATATCCTTCTTGTAAGAAGGTGACCTAAACTGAACACAGTGCTCCAAGTGGGACCGTAATAAGGAATTGCACCAAATGAGAATGACGTTCTCTGATATCAGTTCAAATGCCCTGCTTATAATCCGACTAGGTTATTAACTTTCTTTAATGCTTCTGTGCATTGACGACTTTGTTGTAAACCATTTGCTATTATTATTCCTAAATCATTTTCTTCGTCCTCGTTCTCTAATTGAATATTATGCATAGTATACTTGAATTTTCCATTTTTCCCAATATTTAACAGTTTACATTTATCACCTTGTACAGTGCACGACGAGATGGGTCCTCATCCTGCATCATACTAACACACAGCCCTTACCTGGCTGTGTAGCGAAAACTCGTCTTACAAATGAAAGAGATAAAGCAAAATGCAATTATGAGTTGTTAGGACACAATTAAGGAACAAGTTGTTGTGATGGTGTTGCTTAAACATAGGTTATTTAAAGTTACGTACCACCAGTACGTTAAGGTGAAATAAATTTCATAGTTTTATTATTTAGAGAACGCATCCACGGGGATGTGAAAGCTGAATATCCGCATCAGCATCCTCTAAATATGAATGCTTAAAATCCGCATGGACATCCACATCCACAATATGCAAGAATATGAAATCGGCGTCCGTATCTGCATCCGAGGATGTCTGACAAATGGCATCCGATACATCACTAGTACAGGGCAATGACGGTTGAGATAGGCCGAAATGACAGTGTTCATCAACGATAAACACAGGGCGGATAGGCTGGGGAATTAAATAATGTGTAAGAACAAGTTTAAGATTATTGCCTATCAATTGCACAGTGCCATTCTAGCCTTTGATTCTGTCTGCTTTGCATTAAAAAATAAGTTTTTGATAACTTCCAGACATCCCCAAGAATACGTCAGGCAACAAATGAAATTATTTCCACCTTCCAAGTTGCATGCTGGAAGAAAAGGGGCAAGAAGAACACAATATTCTTCCAGGCTTTCTACTCAGCTTGGAAAAGACATAGAGGTCCAGGCTTTCTACTCAGCATGGAAAAGACCTGGATGTCTTCTAGTTCCGACGTGGATATGCAACCACCGCACCACTGGCTCCGGATGAGGTCGGTATTTGTGACTCGAGGGTGGAATATCCTGAAAACAGACTAGACAGGTTTTGATGCCTTACTAGAAGAATAGAAAGTCCAACTGCATTCACACATTTGGAGGAGGTGGATCAGAGTCGGTAGAGAGGTGGTCTACTATTTCACTGGACACGGGTTCGAATCCCGGCTGGGACAAGAAAAAGTTCAAATGCTTTGAATTTCGTTAAAGCAGAGTTTAATGAGCTACCATAGGACCTGCCGACATGTGGTAAGAACACCTCTGGTAATACTACTACACTAGTCCCGTATGAGACAGCTCTAACATTTATTCAGTATGGATGATGGGCGTTAGCACGGAAATAATGACAAGTGAAGCTGTATGTTATAAGTACATACTGCTCGCCCTCAGCAAAAAGGCAGAGTCTGAGTCGTGCACATAAGAAATATGTAAAAGATGTTTACATTAAGGACAGATAGCCAACAACAGATTCTGCCGGACCCCGACTCTCTCTAAGTATGAATAAGAAAGGATCATATATTAGTGAGCCGCCAGAGAAAAGAAGGACGGTGTGGACGGAGAGGTGAAAACTGGCGAAGGAGTGAGGGAAGTAGCGGACAGTGTGCAGGATAAGGAACTTTTATTCCTCTTTGTCAGACATACTTTTCCCTAGTCATTTTACGCTGTTTTTCCTCTCCTTTATTTGTACTCTCTCTCTCTCTCTCTCTCTCTCTCTCTCTCTGATTCCATATTGATAGTTTTCTGTGATTATTGTGTTTTCCTTTATTTTTCTTACCTCTCTTTCCCAATTCATAACTTATTTTTCTCCTCCGATTTCACTGTCATGTTTTCGTATTTTTTTTTAGCATTGTGGCCGTATCCAACGTTCTGCCTCTCAGAAACCCCACATACCATCTCCCTTCCTCCACTAGGTTTTGGGATGAGTGAAGTGAGATAAGGAAGAAATTCGGATGAGGGCTAGGGAAGATAAAGGAGAGGGTAAGGGTCAGGATGAGGATGAGTGTGGAGGTGAATAGGAGGGTAAAGATGGGTGGAGAGGGTTAAGGTGTGAGTAAGGGTGGTTGAGAAATAATGTGAAAATCAAAGTGAGGGTGAGGGTGGGGATGATGACAAAAATGAAGGTGACGGTGGGTGAGGAAAAGGGCAAGTGTGGGTGACGGTGATGGTGAGGAGGAGGGTGAGGGTAAGAGGGAGGGGGTGGGGGGTTAGAAATAGGATGTAGCGGCCACAGAAATCTCCATAGTGTGGTCTGGGTATGATGACAGAGAATTATAATGGTGAAGCGAAAATGTCAGATGAAACCCAGAGAGAGAGAGAGAGAGAGAGAGAGAGAGGGATTTTCCACCAACCGTGCCATTAGAACAGTATGGTCTTTGATAAAAGAACTCAACGTTTCTTGTGGTGTGTGTGTGTGTGTGTGTGTGTGTGTGTGTGTGTGTGTGTGTGTGTGTGTGTGTGTGTGGGGTTAAAGGCCACTTCAGGCAACTCTCAAACGTTTCTAAACACAGTGTCTGCATTGTTCTCCTCGTACTTAGCGACGTACTCTCTGTTTATTTGTGCCAGTGTTTCACCATATCAGCTTCATGTGTGTGTGTGTGTGTTTGTGTATGCTATGTATGTGACGGTGTTCATCTTTGTGTGTATGTCTACCTGTCTGCTTTTGTGTGTGTGTGGGAGGGGGTTATCTACCAGTTTGTGTAAGAGGGTAGTGTGTTTTTCGCTTGTGTGTGTGTGTGTGTGTGTGTGTGTGTGTGTGTGTGTGTGTGTGTGTGTGTGTGTGTGTGTGTGTGAGGGGGGGTGGAATCTAATACCACTGCAACAAGCCGTCTCAGAGGTTCTTGTACACAGGGACAGGATCGTTTTGGTCGCACTTCAGGATTATGGTCACGTAGGTTATGTATATTTGTACCCGCGTTTACCTTATCGGCTGCCAGTGTGTGTTCTCTTTCTCCCTTCCTGTGTGTGTGTGTGTGTGTGTGTGTGTGTGTGTGTGTGTGTGGTTTCTCTGTCTGTCTGTCTGTCTGTCTCTCTCTCTCTCTCTCTCTCTCTCTCTCTCTCTCTCTCTCTCTCTCTCTTATATGGTCATGCCCATGCCAGGACAATGATGCAACCATTCACACTTGTTCCCTTCCATCCTCATTTCAAATACTCTTTTCCTGCCTCACCTCGAACACACCTTAGCTCCCTCACCATACATCCCTTCCCCTTCCGCGTCCACCCATTCCCTCTCTCTCCTCTTCTACCCTTCCCTCCCTCTCCCCGCCCACCCCTTTCTTCCTTTTCCCAATCCATCCCTTCCCTCCCTCATTTCTCTCATTCCCACCCCACATCAGTTCTCCGCATATTCCTTTCCTCCCACCTCCCTGCCTTTCCCTCCATCAATGCTCGTACCCCATTCCTCCCTCAACCTTCCCACCCGACCCCTGCCTCACCCCTACACTCCTTCTCTTCTCTCATCCCTCACACACCTCCCCTCAGATACCCTTCACATCCTACCCCTCCCTCATCCATCACACCCCCCTCGTCTCCTTCATTTCTCACACCCATTCCTACCTAACCCCTCGCACTCTCTCTCTCTCTCTCTCTCTCTCTCTCTCTCTCTCTCTCTCTCTCTCTCTCTCCCAACCCTTCACACTATTCCCTCCACCGTTCCTCACCCCCTACCTCCTTCACCCTTCACATCACTTCCCTTCATTGTGATGGTTAGGATAGCATGAGGTGTGTTATATCTTTAGAGGTTTCCTAGCACCATTTCATGAGCGATTTGTTTTGCATATTATACCTTAGCATTCTCCTTGTTTTGTTATCAATATCGATGTAATTTACGTTAGTAATATACAACTGGGTATTGAGGTGTAACGTGCAAAATAAATCGCACACGCAAACGTGTTACAAACACCATGTTAATCTTGGTAATGATGAACTAGACAGGTTGTTAGGACGCCAAGGGCAAGAACGAATATAGGACGATGTTAGTGATGAAGCAGAGGACGAGGAACGCGAGAGCAAGGATGATGGCGAGGACTATGACAATGACGAGGATGTGTATGAGGACGGTGGTGGCGAAGACTGAAAATGACAGAGGAGTAAGTGAGAACGAGGACACAGAGACTGGACGAGATACTGGACGAAGACGACGACGACGACGACGACGATGATTATGATGATTATGATGATGATGGGAATCAGAAGACAAAACCATTGAGAAATGAATGGAAAGTTTGGACGAGGTACTGTGCAATGATGGTGGCGAGGACGATGTAGATGAAGAGCGAGTAAGTGAGAACGAGGACAAAGGACGAGGACGAGGAATAAAGACGATGTGAAAAAGTAGGGAGTGGACGAGGCTGTTTGTTAAGCTGTTGCAGACTCCTTCCCTTGCATGAGTAGAATTAAAGACTGGTTTATTCCTGCTAACATTTTGTAATTCTTCATGGAGACAGTAAACAAAGAATAGCTTACTGATAGCATGAACACTTTAATCCTTTGCCGTAATTTCTTATTTTATTCTTACCACCACCAGAAGATTTTTTCCAAGTTAGGTTAGGTCTCCAATGATGAAATTGTTAATGAGGATACATATCATTTTTTAGGTTCAAAAAAATCATGCCAGAGTTCAGCAATCTCATTAATGATACCAGTAACACAAAATACAATACGTCAGTCGAGTGAAGCAGTTAATACGCAGAAAGTAAAACTCATATCCAGATACGAGTATTTAGCAAAATGTTACCAAATAAAAATTCATTCATCAGTACATGGGTGGATATATTTTTTATGATAGTTTTAAAGCCTTCAGTTCAATGACAAATTAGTTTGTTTTATTCCTTGTTTTGCTAACGGTGTCGCGTAGCTAAGTGTAGTCTTTTCGAAGTGGAGGGGGTAGAATCAGCCTTCAATAACCCCATCACTACATTAAGACTCCCGAGATGAATCCTAATATCTGGAGATAGCAGGAGTGGTGACTGAATGAGGAAATTTCTTGCAAATATTACAAGTTCATTATACGGTGGGTCGAAATTCAAAATCCTGCGCATCTGCATCAGAGAGAAAGAGAGAGAGAGAGAGAGAGAGAGAGAGAGAGAGAGAGAGAGGGAGGGAGGGAGGGAGGGAGGGGGGGGGAGAGAGAGAGTCTCAAAGCGTCAGTGAGAGGAGGAAAATTTGGACGAAATTCTATACTCCGCTAAAACGTTCTTGACACAGGGATGAAAGATGCTCTTGTGCAACTGTTGTTAACTGAGCAAGGCCACGCAACAAACCCAGTCACTTTCGTGGGCAACTCTCGTGCAGCAGAATTCTTATAAAAAAAAATAAAAAAAAATGAACCGAGATCTTTCCTTCAACATCTTCACGTTTTATAATAATTTTTGCTGTAATATCGAGTTCCTTCAGCTTAAGGGAGACGTCATGGAGTAAAAAGATTAATGAATTCTATACCCAACCTCTCCAGTTCTAAAAGTTTATCCTCACTGGCATAAGAACGGCTGGAATTAACAACAAGAACATAAAACAGTCACCGGATGGAAGGGGTTAACTATCACAAGAAAAGTTATAATCACTCGTTCAGCCAGAGGACTTTTTTTAAAGCCTACTGTTTCATAAATTATAAGGGTGAGATACATTTGTTGTTGTTACTGTTATTATTATTATTATTGTTGTTGTTGTTGTTATTATTATTATTATTATTATTATTATTTATTATTATTATTATTATTATTATTATTATTATTATTGTTGTTGTTGTTGTTGTTGTTGTTATTATTATTATTATTATTATTATTATTATTATTATTATTATTATTATTATTATTATTATTATTATTATTATTATTACCATTATTATTATTATTATGATTATTGTTATTATTATTATTATTATTATTATTATTATTATTATTATTATTTCGTTGTTTCTGTTATTATTATTATTATGCTCCGCCATATAAATAACGAAGCTTCTCGTTTTCGTCAGTAGTATTATTGTTATTTTTTTTATGCATGAAGGTACCCTAGGGTAACCCGAGTCCTTGTGCCTAATATAAATGACCTTGACCTGTTTTTGAAAGTCATACTCACTTTTGTTCTAAAAATTGCATATTTGAAGATAAAATAGCTCAGAAACTAATAGAGATACAGCTGTTTGGTTGAAAATCCTATGATAAAAATGTTTGCTGTATAAATTTGGCTTAACGTTATGCCATTTAGCCTAGTGTAAAGTACCTCATTCAAATCTGCTCAGTGTTTTCTTTCCAACACGTTTTAGAGAAAACCACAAAAACTTTAAAGCTGTAACTTTCCACATATACAGCTGTGGTCCCTCTTATGGTCTGCAAGGAATATGGTTACAGATAAGCAAACAATTAGCCAGTTACTGAGACTAACGTAAAATTTACACATGCGTTCTTCGACACCTTTGTCTTCAGATCTTGTTGATGTTACACAAGAAGTTACCTTAGGGTCTTCAAATCTTGTTAATATTATATACATACCTCACATACTACATAGAGAAGCTTCCTTGTTGTGGCTACACAGTAAGATGTGGGAACTGGTTGATTTTATTATTATTATTATTATTATTATTATTATTATTATTATTATTAGTTGCTCCTTACGTGTCAAGTGGGTTCGTGGAGGGTTAGTTCCCCTCCCTGTAAAACATAAAACTCAGAGTCAAATGGCCACCCCGTACAGGATTATGGCGTCTGGCAATAGATAGATAGATAGATTAATCTCGGAGGTAGCGCTCTCCCGTAGCCCTAGGAGGGCTATATGATCCATGAAGGTTTAGTTCGGGGGCAATAATCTCCTATTATTACTTTCGTCACCATTACTGATTATTATTATTGTTAATTATTATTATTATTATTATTATTATTATTATTATTATCAACATGGTGTTGTTGCTGTTATCATCATGGTTTTGTTGCCGTTGTTGTAGTTTGAAGTACTTACATGTAAACATGGATGAAAAGTTATGGCAGTAACATGACTGTTTCGCAATGTTTCTCATTTAATGTCATCAAACTTTTTTTTTTTTTTTTTTTTTGTAGTTGGGGTGATATCCATTCACTCACTCTGTAGTGCTGCCTTCATGTGAATCTACACTAAATAACAGTTGGTTTATTCTGTAATCCATGAAACAAATTACAACGCTCGGTGGTACGCATATAACCTAATGACAACTGTTGTTTTTATGGATCAAATTGCTCCAACCAGATGGGGGCCGCAGACGCTTACTGTACATCCGGGAAATGATTGGGGTTTAGCCACTCACAAGCGAGTGAGACTGGTCGTCTTGCCTTAAATGTCGGAGCTGACAACTCTTTCCCCAGGCCCCTATGCCCACACTGGAGGAAAAAAGGACTCGATTATGTATCATGATAGACAGATCACATACTGTAATTAAAACTTTCCGAGATCCAGCACTTTGTTTACAGTCACTGTTGATTAGATGATATCAAGTATTAAAAAAAATCTTTTGTATTTCATTCGCCATGACCTGCTGGAAATTTTCGTCATTTTGTAACTTGTTTCACGGATCTCAGTTTCGGAAAACTACATTGCTGCGGCCTTTCATAATTTATGGAGCGCCGATTCTTGCTATACATATTCCTATGGCAAATTTTTGTTACAGCGCAGCAGTGAAATAAGATGTCATTTTCTTTTTTTCTTTTTTTACCAAGCTAAAGTGGAATGGAGGCTGTTTACTGGAGGAGGATGTCATCCTATGAGGAGAAGGAGAACTAAAGCAGGTTCTAGGGATGTAAGGAAGCCGTCAGATTCGACTGTCCCATGATTTAACTACACAGTAGAGTTTACAACAAAATATTCTGAAATAAACTACTCTGCGATGCCAAAACACGCATGTAGGGATGTCCACACTGCTACAATGCAACACTTAAATGGCAGTAATTACGAGCACAGACGGTGCTCAAACAGGCGTTATACCTACTATATTTTTATGACAGCAGAATATGTTGGCGGCGCTTGACTCGGGTGTCCATCCACTTTTTATACGATTGTAGGAAAAATGAGTACCTTGGTCCAAGGGTAACACCTACGGGAGGTAACTGTGGTAAGCTGGATGATGCAGTGGCCTTGTATCCCAGGATATGGGGTGAAAAACCCGCCACAGGCTCAAAGGCCAAGTTACGAGAATAGGCACTGCGGCTAAGCACATCATGGCGTCTGCCCCCACCTTTACCTTACTTTGCCGTGCACCAGTCATTAATCCATTAACATACAATATACTGTGTATGCAGCACAAGTAATTGTGTCATGCAGTATTCTCAGATACCAGTATGGGTCAGCACTATCAACATCAGCCACTATTAGGTGAGTTTATCCATTATATCGTATACCTGAAGGAGTTCATATAACAGTTGTCGTAGTAAGCATGGAGTTATGATAATTCAGTGATAACTATGAAAAAAGTTCAGTGATAACTATGAAAGTGATTTTATTTTGAGTTTAGTATGTTAGTAATGAACAAGTAGTCATCTGCTTTCTGTCATTTCAAATTAATATAAAGCTTTGTAAGACTAGCAATGGATATGACAAATTTTCACTACCCTTCTTCGCAACCCTACCTCCCATCCACCAGTACAATGCCTCCCATTTCAATGACTCATCTTACAATGCCATTCCATTCCTTCCCAAATACCACTGCCCCACCTAGTACATTACGTCCCCTTCCCTGCCTGACCGGTCCACTCCCACCTCCCTCGACTATTGCTCCCTCTGCAAGTACTACTTCTCTCCTTGCCTACCCTTCCACTTCCCAGTCCCCCCTCCCATACTAATAATACCACCCCTCCCCTCTATCACCCGACCATCCCACCCTTCATCATTACAATACTGCTCCTCTCTCACCCTGGCACTCCCCACCCCACAACTACCCCGTGCCCGTGAACGTCTCAGCGACTATATAATGAGGTTAATGGACGTCCAAGCCTCACAAACTCGTTGGAGCTACTCCACACGACGGACTGTGACAGATAAGGTCCCGGCGAAGCAAGATGCGAAGCTGCCTGACGTTACTAGTGGTGGTGGTGTCGGTGATGGATCTGCCTTCGGTGTTAGCCTTCACTGCTGCACCCCGCACACGTATGTTGGTTTATTGGTTATTTTGTGCCCCAGACTCTTACCCGTGACTCGTAGGAAGTCATTGACAGGATTTCACACTAAAAACAGGCTTGTTGTCAATGCTTAGAAGATTTTCTACCTAACACGAGTAACAGTTTCACAGTGAATTGTTCCTCTTCCAGTCACACAATGCTTCAAACTACCACCACAGATCATTGTTTAGTATAAAAATTTGGCTACGACTTGGAAATGTGAAAGGGTGAGAGAATGGGAATATGGTTTAGGTATATGTGCGGGAGTCAATGAGAATGAGAGGGCAAGAGAGGGAGTATGTCTGATGATAAGCAAGAAGTGGAAGGAGAATATAAGAGAGTATGGAACAGTGGGTGCAAGGGTGCAAGGATTGGATGGGTGAGGATGAAAGTAGGTATACAAGCGTGGGAGACTGTATGTGTGTATGCCCCGACAGAGGATCGAGTGGCAAGAGTGAAAGATGAGTTTTGGGCGAGAGTAGAAGCATGTATGGACAAGTTTGAGAGGAGCGAGAGAGTGCTGTTGATTGAGGACATGAATGGCAAAGTTGGGAATGTACGAGTGGATGGAGTGGTTGGTCAGTGGGGTGTGCCAGCTGAAGTAGATGGGAATGGTAGTGCTTTGGTGGACATCTGTGCTCGTAAGGGGTTGGCAATAGCCAGCACCTACTTTCGTCATAAGATGATCCACCGGTATACATGGAGAGTAATGAGGAGGATGGATGGTGAACTTGTTGAACGAAAGGCAATGACAGACTACGTGTGTGTGGATGAGCGAATGAGAAGACAAGTGTTGGATGCAAGAGTGTGGAGAGGGTGGGGGAATGGAGTCTCGGACCATCACTTAGTGATGGCCAAGGTAGAGCTGCAAAGAAAGTGGTTGAGGAGACGAAGGGGAAGACAGGAGGAAGCAGCTCCTGTGAGAAGAGTGGAGAATTTGCAAGATAGTGAGAAAATGACAGAGTATAAGAGCATAGTGGAAGAAAGATTGGGAAGGTATGAGCTAGAGCAGATGGAAGGGGTGGAAGACGTATGTAAGATATTCATGGAAGAGATAGGCGCAGCGTGTGAGGCGGTTTGTGGAGTGAGGAGGAGATGCAAGGGTGTGCAAGGGACAGCATGGTGGAATGATGAGGTGAAACGAGCTGTGGAACAAAAGAAGAAGGCATATAGTGAATGGTTAGCGAGTAGAGGTAGGGGAGAAGATGAGAGAGAGAAGAGAGAGGTATATGTGAGCAGGAGAAGGGAGGTTAAGAGACTGGTGAAGGAGAGTAAGAAGAAAGTGGATGAAGAGTTTGGGAGGAATCTGAGTGTGAAATGGAGGGAGAGTAAGAAATTGTTTTGGAAGGAGGTAAAGAAAGTAAGGCAGTGTGAAAGGGGAAATAGTAGGTGAGTGAAAGATAGGAATAATAGATTGTTGGTGGAGAAGAGAGAGAAATTGAGGAGATGGAAGGAGCACTTTGAGGATTTGTTGAATGTAGAAAGTGAGAGCAGTGCGAGTATAAGTGGTTGGGGAATGGCTGGGAGAAGAAGAGATGAGAGGAGGGAGGAAGAGATCAGTAGGGCGGAAGTAGTGGAAGCGATGAAGAAGATTAAGTTGGGAAAGGCCCCAGGAATTGATGAAGTGTATGGTGAAATGCTGAGGTATGGGGGTGAGATTGTTGTGGATTGGATATGGAAGTTGTGTAGATTGGCTTGGGAAGAGGGAAGGGTTCCAGAGGACTGGAAATCAGGTATAATTGTTCCTTTATACAAAGGAAAAAGGGAGAGAGAAGTATGTGGTAACTATAGGGGTATTTGCCTTCTTAGTGTGGCTGGTAAAATATATGGTAGAATACTCATTGATAGGGTTAGGTATATGACAGAGGAGCTAGTTGGAGAAGAACAAGGGGGATTTAGGAAGGGAAAAGGGTGTGTAGATCAGATATTTGTTCTAAGATGTTTAGTGGAGAAGTATCTAGAGAAGGGAAGGAAAGTGTATGCTGCCTTCATGGACTTGGAGAAAGCTTATGACAGAATAGATAGGCAAGGTATGTGGAAGGTATTAAGAATATATGGAGTGGAGGGGAAACTGTTGAGTGCTGTGAAGAGTACGTACGAGGGAGCTAGGGCTACGGTGCGGTGGATGGTGAGCTGAGTGAGTTCTTTGATCTCAATGTGGGACTGAAACAGGGTTGTGTAATGTCTCCATTGCTGTTTAATATATACATTTTTGGGGTTGTAAAGGAGGTGCAAGGTAGGGCAGTGGATGTGGGGGTGGCTCTAATGAATGAGGGTGAGATTTGGAAAATTCCGGTGTTGCTGTTTGCTGATGATACAGTATTGTTGAGTGAAGATGAATGGGAGTTGCAAGGTTTGGTGAATAAATTTGGGACAGTGTGTAGGAAGAGAAATTTGAAAGTTAATGTAAACAAAAGTAAAGTTATGGTGTTTGAGAGGAATGAAGTCACAGAGTGTACAGTGAGGTTGGATGGTGAGGATATGGAGAATGTGAGTGCATTCAAGTACTTGGGTAGTGTGATGAGTAAGGATGGAACTTTGGGGGACGAAGTGCGTGAAAGGGTACAGCAGGGAAGGAAGGTTGTTGGTACACTGAAAGCAGTGATGAAAAATAGGGAGGTGAGTATGGAAGTTAAGAAGTCACTGCATGATAGTACTGTGATCCCTACCCTGACTTATGGAAGCGAGGCGTGGACCTTGCAAGAGGGGAACAGTGGAAATGAGTTACTTAAGAGGAGCGTGTGGAGTGACGTGGAGGGACAGGTTGACGAATGAAGAAGTGAAGGAACGTTGTGGGGTGGATGTGGATGTGGTTGAGAAGATTAGGAGAAATACATTGAGGTGGTTTGGACATGTGAAGAGAATGGAGAATGAAAGACTGACTAAGAGGGTGTATGTAGGTGAGGTGGAGGAAAGGAGAGGGAGGGGTAGACCGATGAGGTAGAGGGATGGAGTTGAGAGGTATATGAGGGAGGGGGGGTGAGTTGGGGGAGAGTAGTCAAATGGTGGGTGACAGAGCGACTTGGAGGCGTTTTGTCTGCGGCCACCCTTTGCGGGATTAGGGAGTCGGGCTATAGATAAATAGATAGATAGACTTTCCTCCATCCAGGAATAAGGTTAGTTCAACATTGAATATGCCTCAGTGCCAATGCTTCGACATCTAACCGTAACTCGCATACTGTAGTCAGCAGGTGTAACATTCCATCAACAAACAAATGGAAAAACTCAGGTTCGGTCTCGGCCTGATCAGATTCTTGGACAAGGTTTATTTCCCTACGTTCTCCCTCTTCATCCAGCAGTACAGTTGGAAACCTGGGTACATCACCTTTGCGTATCATGTTTTAGGGAAAAGCTGTAACTCAGTGAATGATTGTATGCCTTAATGACACCATGCACTCGACAAACATCAATTATAAGGCTGCTTCTTCTAACACAGCGTTTCTTAATCTGGGATGCAAGCACCCCAGGGGGTGCTGAAGTCAATTTTAGGGGGTGCTGGAAAATGCAACATATATTGGTTGCTGGAAAATGCAACATATATTGGTTTTGCTTAGTTGATATTTTACTTTTGGAGAATGTATAAAATAGTCAAGGAGTAGTTCACTTTACTTTATTCTTATAGTAGTGTTGTTACTGTAGCAGTGTAGCAACTGTAGTCCCAGTAGCCAGATGTAAGGTGGTGCCGGACTGTACGGCCTTACTGCAGGGGGTGCTGAGGTCAGAAAAGGTTAAGGAACGCCCACGCTAGGCCGTATTCTCATTAGTTTTGTGATTCCATAGCGACTTCCTACAGATTTAAATTCCATCATACATCTTCAAATCCCCTTCTATGTCACCAGATCTCTTTAATCAACCCTGCAGACAAAAGAAATGATGGAGAGTGATTTCAACAAAGGTTAATCTTTATTCTGCAGTATACTGAAGTCATGCCAGTGATCTTAAAAATTGTCTTGAAAACAAAGAATATAGCAATAGATCAAGTATTAATCTTCAAACTACCACCACCGTTCAAAATCTGAATATTAAACTCGGAGAGACATATGGAGCCGTACCGAAAGTGTCTTTGGAGACATCCTAGCACCTCAAAACAACCGATATTTTTTTTTTCTGAACATTACATCTAAATGCCCTCTTGTACTGTATGTTATTCGTGCAAACTCTGCCGATGTTTAAACGGTATTTAAGAAGCCTCCTGTGTCATCAAGAGTAAGGCTCAAACCGGCATAGCTCCACACAGGGAAGGGTGTTGCCGTCTCAGATCGTAGTAGGACGTAGAAAACGGCCTGTGATAACCATAACAGAAACTGATGTTAGGTAGGCATACTGACCTAAATTTTGGTGCAAGGATATATATATATATATATATATATATATATATATATATATATATATATATATATATATATATATATAGAGAGAGAGAGAGAGAGAGAGAGCAAGCCTGTGTGTGTGTGTGTGTGTGTGTGTGTGTGTGTGTGTGTGTGTGTGTGTGTTGTCCAGGCACGCATACATCAGGTGCATGTGCATGTACTGTCCTTGTGCAGGGATTTTGAATCAAGAGGAATAATGCATATCGTTCTCGTCTATCTATCTACCTGTGTATCTGACTATGTATATGTATCTGTTTAGAGTGTGCGTGTATATATATATATATATATATATATATATATATATATATATGCATAATTATATAATTGATAGAGAGACTACTGTATATAGACAGCACATATCTCTAACGAAAATAAAATTTATTATGCATTCCTGCATCCGGATCCAAATCCAACTGTAAATCTAAACTCCTCCTCCTTGGCCCACTACCTGTCTATCCACCACATTTCACTGAAATCCGATAACAAGTTTTTCGAATACTTTGTACACAAGCAGACAAACAGACTCATGTGAATATAACCGCCGTCCAACCTCTCTTGCGGAGGTAATACCATACATGGTACTATTAACATGGCACAACCAGAAATAAACAGTTAAGGAAGTGCAAGGGAGCCTCCTCAGCCTCCGAGAATATTATCTGCGTCTAATTGCTTACTTTTTTCCAATAATATTTCGCCACTGTCTACCTCTGATCACCATTACTACCGTCCCTGTCACCACCTACGACGCTCTTGCATTCCAAGCAAAACGGTGTCTTTCTTTCCCTTCACTTTATACCAACTACTTTTTCCTTCTTTCTTTTTCTATACTTTCTTTTTCCCCTCTTCTCTCACTAACATAAAACTCTATTTCTCCATAACCTCATCTCCGCTATTTCTGTCCTCGTTGCTGTATAACTTCTCTTTAACAGGTTGTTCAGCCTTCACACTCCATGCACTTTCATACACCTACTTACCGCATATACTAACCCCACTATGAACCACCTTCAGAATATGTTTGTGAACTTATGTTGACAAGTACCAACCTTGTGCGTTATTATCACTGACGTACCATGAATACTCGGCCATGTTAGTTAAAGCGGTGTCATTTCTCATTGGTGCTGGCGCCTTGCAGCTTCTGGTGGGCAAGCGGGAGAGGTGGCAGGCTCTGGAGGGCTGCCCCTGGTGGACATGGAGACGGTGGGCTCTGGGGGGCCATCCCTGGATGACATGGAGGTGGCAGGCTCAGAAAGACCATCCCTGGGGGACGTGGAGGTGGCAGGTGATGAGGCTGGCTGGACTCTGGTCATTGATCCACCTGTGCAGCTTATTATTCAGGATCTTGGCACCTACTCACCACAGTATTACAGGTCAGTGTTACTGTACTGCAACACACTGTAGAATTACGGTATCTATCTATTTATCTATCTATATCAGAGAGAGAGAGAGAGAGATGTGAGCCATGACAGAATACTGTGCTTAGATGAGAAGATGGATGGATGCCCATAGTAATGTGTATAAGAAAGTGATGTGTGGAGGATCATAAGGCAAGAGAACTGCCAGCGGATCGAGATGGTTGGAAGACTTTTGTAAGCAGGTCATATTAAGGGTTTTGGATTCCTCTTTATTTGGGTGATGTGATAATCGTCGGACTGACTCCCGCTGATACGTACGAGTACTAGGAAGCGTGAAAGTGTGGATGTTTATGCCCGTGGGGTGGAGTCAGGATTCCTAGCCTGAAGAGTGAGTCAATGGCAAGACTTTACGTTGGTTCTCTTTCTGTATTATTCTTACTTCTTCGCTTGACCCTACCTAACCTCTTTATTATGCGGGAAGAGTTGTCTGGATAATATATATATATATATATATATATATATATATATATATATATATATATATATATATATATATATATATATATATATATATATATATATATATATATATATATATATATATATATATATATATATATATCCTAAGGTTGCTGTGTGCAAGGTGCTGCAGGAAGTGTACTTTGCTGATCAGCACACATTCATAAAGTTCATAGGTCCGAACCCTGGGGTTCTCCCGTCTGTTAACTTTGGAAATGCCTAGTTCCATCCATCTTAAAGGACCACAGGCCTAAAAGGTACATCTGTCTAGTTATCTATCTCCATTAATCTATCCATCTATCTATCTGTATAAATAAATATATGTATATATGTACATAAATATACATGAGAGAGAGAGAGAGAGAGAGAGTTACTCATCTTGTAGACAGCATATGGTGCAGGGCAGTAATACACACACTTAGAGGGGAGGGATTGCCTTTACTCTGCAAGGTTGTCAGTCACATCTGGCATCATCAGACTAAAGGAAGAACAACCCAGCATAAGAATAATATAAAAATACTGTGCCAACTACATAACAATCATAAATTCATTTTACATCCACAAGGTCGTATTATCTATATTTTAGGGATGGGAGGGATGAATGGGAAAAACATTTAGAATAAAATAATAAAAAAATAACGCACTGTAGTAGATTAATCCTGTTTTTACATTTTTTCATTCTTCAATTATTATCCTGTTAATCCCTCCCTTCCCTAAAATATATGAAATACAATGTAGTGCATGTAAAATGAATTTATGAATGTTAACCAATTGGCATAGTATTTCATATTATTCTTATGCTAGGTTGCTCGTCCTTTAGCTTTCAAGACTGAAAACACCATTAAGAAAGGCATCGTCAACAAAAGCCCATCAAGCAATTCAGGCGTTGCGTATAAAAATTCATGCAAGGACTATAATGCATTTTACAAAGGACAACCTGGAAAACACAAACCAGGACATCACAACATAAGTATGGTGTAAGGCCAGTCCAGCAGTGTAGTAACTTATTCCAACACACTGATTATGCAGGCTCTAAAATCTGTACAAGACCATAGAGCTTCGATGAAAGGAGTGTAACTGCATAATTCTTCATTTCTGACACATATTAGAATAATGAAAATATGAGCTATGGACATTATAAATGTAACAATTCTACCAGAATTACAAAGCGGTACCTCACAGGCCAACATTCTTTGTTTGGGCTTGGTATGGTATATATATATAAAATGTCTTGTCCTTTCAGCGCCGAGGAAGAGGAGGCAGATATCATACCACTGGAGAATGGGTCGTTTCTCCCAGACGGCGAGGCAGGACCAACGGTACAAAGGACAAAGCGTGGAGCATTTATGGCAGGACTTCTACGGTTCGGAGCCAGAACAGCGCCACTACGAAGGGTAGCTGGTAAACTCATACGCATCGGGGAAATAGCTGGAACCACATATGCAGCTGTTTACATGGTGAATGAAATCAGCAACCTCAGAGCACAACTACACGCCTTACAAGAGGAAATGAAGAATCTTAGAGCCAATCGAAGTAAAATGAGCAAAGAAGAAGCAAAAACAGCAGCTGATGCATTGGCAAATCAGGCAGCTGATATTGCAGCAATGGCAAGGCAATTGTCTAACAACTCAAATTAACATACACAGAACAACAGTCTGTAGGGGAGAAATGTTAACACACTCGTACAGCAGGAAGAGCTGCAAAGTCTGACTTTTTGAAGCACGTAACTTACTTTTAAAGCCTTCCTACCTCCAGGCAATGTTTTTACTTATTTGGGATACATTTTGTTGTAACTGGATCAGTGCAACTAAATCCAAACCAATTAGTTCGGAAAGTCTCCTCTACAATAAGTAGGCCTACAATCGTCTGAAGGTAGGATGAATGAAATTAAATCTGTCACCACACTGAAGAGTTTTAATGTACGATGTAAAATAATGGGATGATTTTCTTCTCAGGTATGACTCAATATTTTAAATAATACCGTTTAATAAGTCATGGCAATAATAATAGTAGCAGTAGTAGTATAATGGGACGTGAACAAGGTGGACTGCAGGTTGATATTGCCCGTCTCCTGCAGTCCAGCATCCTTCTTTCGAAGGATGGGGGGGGGGGTGAATGAGGTATGTTTGGAGAAACGGGCAACTATATCCGTGCCACCAAGTGAAAGAATACCTCACCATCACCACACGTAATATTTAATAAATGTAACAGATTGTAAGAAATATTGAGTAGAATGCTACTGTATCTAGAATGCTACTGTAAGTACTACTCTCTGGAATTCACTTCCTGGGAGTTGCTTCCCACAAACATTTAATCCACTTCAATTCAAATCCAGTTGTTATAAATATTTTATGAATGGAGGATGCCCTTACGCACATGGACTTAGTTTTTTTCCTTTGTTTTTCCTTCCTCCATTCATTATCTATATAAAAAATAAAAATGTCGCTCCACATAATTATATATCACTGGACTGTCAGGAGCCACGCCACCTCCACTGGACCTATGACGGATAAACATATACTTCTTTTATCCTTGTTGCTTCCAAAGGAAATTTAAAAACTTGGAGGGGTTAATGAAGGATCTATCTAAATATTCCAGTTTTAAAAGTATCTCCTAAACAGAATGAACTTGTCTGGAGACAGCAAGAGTAAACAATAAATATGTCACCAGGTTGTACGAAATTAAAGTGGAGTGATGTAGAATAAAGCATTTAACTTTCATTCGTATTTTTGTACAAATTAATTGTTAGATAAAACATTGGTCTTCCATAAAGCACTGTATCAAAAATAAAACAATACAGAGGTAAAAGATAAGTGTTCTGTCCATCGTGAAACACATAATGAACACATTTAACAGGAAATTACTGACAGCATCAGCCTTAAGACAGCAGTACAGGATTTGTGTGTGTGTGTGTGTGTGTGTGTGTGTGTGTGTGTGTGTGTGTGTGTGTGTTCAAAGAAGGAATAAATGATTTACTTCTTCACTCCTCGAGGGCTGCCCCAACCTTGATACAATTTTCTGGTGGTCTCAAAAATGTAAAATAAAGCCTGTAATTACGAAGTTTAGTATAAGGAGAACCAAAAAATATCAGCTTAGTTATTTCAGTCGACAGTTGGACCAAAAAAAAAAAAAGAACAAAGAAATAAAAAAGGATGTAAATGTGTTGAAGGCGTTCTCGCCTTAACTCCATCGGAATAAGGTAACAGGACACACATTGGTTTCAGTGAGATGTACTCTATTGAGATAACTACTTATCCCATTAAAACCCGCAGATCTTAATGTGGGTAAATAGCTATAATCGTTTAGTGGAGGTCAGAATTAAACAGAGAACTCATTGGCCTCATTTAGATGCTGTAGACTTACCGCATGGCGAATATGTTCTGCCCAAAAGACGCCTCACATTATGCATGAGTTGACATCAACCTGTCCTCTGATGCGTGTGAGAACACTGATGATGAGTGACAGGAAGATGCCAGGTGAATGCACAAACGTTGAGAAACACCACTGTTGACAACTGCAGCTATATGACGATCAAAATGAAGTTTGAGAAGATATCATGTGTTTATATGAACCGAAGGAAAAGCTGTGATTAAATTATACAGTTTTGCCGGTATTCATACCAGGCCTTTAATATTCGGTAAATCTTATCGCAATACAGGATGTTTTTCATCATCATCATGATTTTTTTCCCATCTATGGATGGGGTGAAGTAAGGATCAAAAAGTATCAAATGTTAAAGCATGATAGAGGAAGAATTATAAAATCATATTTTTAAAAAGGATTTTTGTGTTGTTAACGATTTCCACGGGTTGGAATTTGACACTGCCATGTGAATTTGACCTTAGATGTATTGCCGCCAAAAAATATTGCTTTAATCCCGCGGCTGGCTCACAACCCTTCTACCAAATTTCGTTAAAATCAGATCGAAACTGCGAGTGTTACAGTGTTCACAGACAATGACACACACACACACACACACACACAAACATACACACACACACACACACACACACACACACACACACACACACACACACACACACACACACACACACACACACACACACACACACACACACACACACGCACACAGGCACGTGTCGAGCAAAACGTAACACCCACCTAGCTATCGCAAGAGCGTGTGTAAAAACACAAGATGTTTAGTGGAGCTCTTGTCGTCTCTGGGTGTTTCAATACTGGCTTTCAGAAGACAAGAAAATAAATTTTATATTAATAAACAAATATTAAGAATCTCCCAGACAGCACAGCCCCGCCCCATACAATCGGTGTTACAGCCCGTCCATATAATCAGTGATCACCTGTGATTTTGAAGTATAATAATGAAAAAATGTTGGTAAATAATACTGGAGATGTGATGAACCAAACACCCTCGTTACTTTTAATTTACCGTTTATAGAGTGATACATCACCATGCTTGGAAAGTGATGAGCAGCGTGCCAAGTCTTGACAGATGCACACTGATCACAGGGATGGGTTTCATGGTCGAATATTTCACTCTTCCTTATGCGACTGACCTTTGACTGATTACACTCAAAAGCTATTTCCTTCATCCTTACATAACCCTTAACCCAGTTACCAAGTTTGGTTCAAATCGGATCAACAGCATGTAAGTTGTCTTTGTCACATGACCTTGTCCTTTAATTTACTGCTCTGAAAGTTATATATATAAAAAAAAAAAAAATCTTCCATGGCTAACCTTCAAGCCTTCCTCCATCATACATCCAGACCGAAACAAAACTGTTTAAGTTAAATGACCAAACCTTTCACCTTGCCTTGGGACCCTGACCTCCTATCGACTGTTTTCAAAATAACATCATTTCACCCATCCCTGTAGTGGTACCGTAGTTGTTGACGACTATCATTCACCCACTTGATGTGGTGCTGCCTATATTTTCCTTCACCTTTATCGTTTTTTGTCTCCCTTCCTCTTCTCCTGCTTCTCTTTATCCGTCCTGTATCTTTTTCGTACCCCTCTTTTCACTTCCGTTGACTCATCACAGAGAGACAAGTCTAATGACTTCCTGTAACCCAGGAAACCATTTACAGTGCTGGGTAGTAACCGTATAACCAGGTCACGGGGTGAAGTGACTCCTTCTACGGTGCCGCTGTTAACTGGGTGGAGGCACGAAAGCGGCATCCACCCAAGAACCCAACCTCCACACTGGAAGGGCTCACACTCTTGGATAGGGTAGGTCCAACTTCCCTCAAAGCTTGCTCGCATTTAGGCACGTTTATCTCTCAAGTCTCTACATTACACATATTAATTGCATATTGCTATCACTATTATGTAGTGTGTCATGATATTTTTAGCGCTGTGACACTTGTTACAGAGAAGACCATTACTATGATATCTAATTCAACAAGTTGGAGGTAAGGACAGTAAAGCAAGAAGGTTCTCCCCCACCCACCAAACCCTCCAGTCGGAGCTGGTATGAAAAACATGAGAAGGACCACCATGCAGCATGAAAAAGCTGACATGGAATTTTCATAGGAAAGACTAAAAAGTGGGAAACTATATTCTGTCTTACTATATCTATACACTTCAAGTGTCAATAAGCTACAATTATCATTAATTGCATAGCATTTCCCTGCTATAGTTTCATCACGATCTGAAATAGAGAAAAACAGTTTACATTATTATTGAGTCATGAAGGTGTTTAGCTGAGGATTTGAAGTGAGGTACTTATCTATGTGATTTTTGAATGTCACCACTGTACTGCAATCAATGACATCCGTGGGCAGTTTATTCCAATTGTTAACAACCCTGTTAAAGAAAAAATGCTTAAGCTTCATCAGACTGGAAATGCTTTCCAATAACTTTATGCCCATTACCTCTAGTATAATTCGAACGATCAGTAAAGTACACCCACGAGCAAAAGTTCGCCGACAGTCCCTGCCAGGCATATGTGTCCATACATAGCCCACAGAGGGCGCAGCGCTCTCCCACCAGAGTGAGGGAGAAGGAAGAAGACGGAGAGGGGGAGTAGGAGGGAGGCAACGAGACGGGAGGGAGAGGGAGGCAACAAGACAGCAGAGGAAGAGAGCCTTTGGCGATGGTAGGTCACACATATCGGGTGTTTTATTATTATTATTATTATTATTACTATTATTATCATAATTATTATTATCGTTAATATTATTATTAATTAATTGATTTATTATTATTATTATTATTATTATTATTACTATGTATGGGAAGAACAAGAAAGAAGGACGTAATCCAGCGTTAGCCCTTACAAAAAAGCTGACATCAATTGCACTTTTTCTGACTAATTCTAGGCGATTTTTCATGTGTGACGGAAGCACTAGTGATGTCCAAAGGCTAAAGGTTTATAAAGTCTACCAACCCATAAACAACGGTTTGAATTTGATCCAGACGATCAGGTCACAAGAAAATCCTCATCGCGTAAGGGGTAAGGAAATAAATTTATTTAATCGAGTCAGTTAATGTGAGGGAAGACGGCGAGGTAGGACGTAAACTAAGAGGTGAGGAGGGAAAGAGAGAGAGAGAGAGAGAGAAGGGGGGGAGAGAAGAGGATTTTGCAAGTAAAACATATAAAGTGAAATGCCTAATTAGGTGGAAAGTATTTGTGAATCATATAATTACATAATGCAGAATGGAAAGAAACTGATAATTACACTGTTATGATAATAACTTTACAAGGTATTAAACATAATAATCCTTATTATTTTGATGACGAAAAGGCAGGGTCTGTGCTACATTTTTACATTACTAATGTTACACACATATATTCCATCTCTATTAGACCAGTATTGGCTCGAGGATTTGTGAAGGAATGCTTGGGGCATAAGACAGTTGCTCAGTATAAACCTAAATATAACTAATGATCACTGGCAATGTGTAACATCAACAGCCAAACACGGCATACAGAAAACGGTAACATAATCCTGAGTTAAGTAAATCCACCTTTATTTTACATCTGTGCCATACAGAGTAATGAAAGCCACAGGGACTATCATTACCGTCAGAGTGTTCATAAATAATTGTTGGTAAAGGAAACATCTACATAGGCCTATCCCTACTCTGTTTGCGAAATCAGACGTCATCCATAATGATACTGCGTAAAGATCCGTCCACACTAGCGGACAGTGACTGGCGGGCACGAGTGAGAAGTCAGTCATCGGACAATCTGTGGCAAGTTTGACGGGCAAACAAGCGAACAATCCATGCCCGTTGTTGAGTGAAATCGCCAGACACAGCCCGATTATTTCACTCTCTGGTTTCTTTTCTTTTTCACTAGTTCATCAATTACTGTATTGTGCTATACAGTGCTATTTTTCTCGTACGTACTGTGTTGGCCATTGTCATACCGCACTCAAGGGGTGCTAACTACCTGTTCAGGGACCACCTACTCCTTACATTTTGGACATCACAGTCGTGCCCGACAGACTCTACCCGATGCGGACACAAACCGCCAGTCACTGCCCGCTAGTGTGGACGGGAATTAGGTTACAATACTAATTCCCTATCCCAGTCACAACAGCTGTAACATCTGACAAACTGTAGGGATGTGTCACTGATTTGCACATTAACAAATAGTCACCATACCCATAGCACAGGGGTACTGAGCCACCCAGTGGAAAGTGTGTCGTGAATTGTTACAAACCATGAGTCAATTACAACACGTGGCAACGTCATCATAACGTTTCGTTGTCTGACTGTAAAATACCTTATTCTCCATGAAACAATGATTTGCCCAGTCATCACCTTGTGGTCTATCCCTCCCACTGTAGCTCCTGTCTTCTATCAAAGTCCACCACCCCCTACCCCATCACCCCACTCCTCTGGCCCCCAGTTCGACCACAAATGCCCCCATCCTCACCCACCACCCACCACCTGTCTCCCAGGTCCCCCACACCCACCCAGCCGCCTCCAGTGGCGCCACCGTCTGTATGTAGTGAAATTGCTTCGATTTCAGAGGTCTACCAATGTCAGGTTCATGGTAGGTAGGATGGGCGTCACGATAATATTCTGTTCATTGATAGCTGTAGGGAAGCTGATAACTATGACTTATATGATGAATTGTTAACTTTTGCATGTTTTATGACTCGAAACTAAACCACTCCTAAAATCCGTGTCATTCATATCTGCCACTATGTACAGGGTGTATTATGAGACACAATTTTAAAAACTTTCCATAATCATGACATGCTATTCTCTGTTTATTTTTTGGCCGATCATTTCTTATATATCACCACCAATAACTGCGCACAGTGGCAATGATCACCGTGTTCGGTTCGTCCTAGTGACCGAATGAAACCTGGTGAAGTTCCATTCCTATCAGTGTTACCAGATGCTGAGAGAATAACACCACCTCGCTGTTTTTTTTTCTCTCTCTTTTTGCCTATCAACCATTGGGGCCAAAGCCCCTGGTTATTAAGGCCATATATATATATATATATATATATATATATATATATATATATATATATATATATACACACACACACACACATCCATGCATATAAACACACACACTTTCAATCACACGTACAGTCGCAAGCATAAATTCGCTGCAAGTCTACTAGTGTGATGCGAATCCTTTTCTCTGGCAACAGTGTAAAGGGATGAGTTGCCACATACACTTTTATACACTTTAACGATGTGTTTTTCAAAAGTGGTACTACAGTAGAGACTGCCTAGAGTACAATTCTCTGTACACAGTAATTGATTAGCGTAAAAAAGCTGCAAGAGTTGACAATGTTATGGAACGACGAATGAGCGTAATACTCTGGTATTCTTCATTATAACAGTGTGTAAGCTCCCTTCCCGTCTCTCCCCCTTACTCCTGATGTCCCCCCCACCCCTCCCTCTCCCTCCTACCCCCCACTCACTTTCATGCCTCTCCACTGTCTCCTCTCCCCACCCTCTCTACCTTCATTTATCCACGGCACTAACCCGACTGGCGCATCGCAATTCTCTCTTGACTGTTTTCTAAACCCAGTCTGCCTTATTCCCAGTTGCATGCAGTACTACCAACTATATCCAAGGTTTATTGTCAATATTCCTTCCTGTTCTCGTCCCATTCTTACCTTCCTTGTCTCCTTCCCACTCCTCTCCAGTTGTCTTTCTGTTCTCCACCGTTTGTCACTACCAACAGCCGGGAGATACAGGAACATTGCGGTCTCGTTCTTGTGATGTATTCCTTGTTAGTATTTGTTTGAGTGAGCCTGGAAGTCTGTGCCTATTATATTAGTAGGCAAAATTAAACAAACGTTTGTGCCCACTCCTCCTACTTCTCGCCCTCTCTCTTCCCTAGGAAAATGTTCCCATTCTCCTCATACTGTTCACTGAATCACGAAGCAGTATCAGTAACACTAAAGGTTCGAACTGCTGCATCATGTGTGGAGTAACGAGTGGGAGAAAGAGACTGTTGCATGGCATGAAACTCTCTAATGTTGAGGAGCAAAAAGGTTACAGGAATAGACAAAAGATAGAGAAGAGTGCAGTTTATTACGTGGATTAGCGCTGTGGGTGATATAAGGTAGACAGGGAAGAGAGAGAGAGGAGTGGAGATGAAGGATAAAGGGAGAGGGAAGGAGGAGGGTAGGGTGGGGAGGGACAAGGGATGGATACGAGGGAGAGAACAGGAGTTTCACCACGCGACAACATTCATCTGTCGTCTTTTGCACATTTTTACGCTAATCAGATATAAAGAATATTGGATTCTGGATGATTTATAGTATTAATTCTAACAAACACGTCTTTAAAGCGTATAAAAGCCTGTGTGGCAACTAGTTCCTATACACCGTTGCCAGACAAAACGACCCACATCACACGAGCAGGCTTGCAGCGAATTTGTGCTGACGACTGTACATATATGTATAATAATTTTTATTTTATTATTTTTTTGTATTTTTATTTATTATTTTTATATATATTTTTATATTTTTGACCTAATATTATAAACAAAAATGCCTAATCTAAAGAACCTGAAACTAATCACCTAACAGACAAATCGCTAACCTATACTAAATCCTAAAGACAAATAATTAAACCTACACTAATGGTAAAAAGATCTCGATCAAGAGAACACCATCGACTGCAGATATGTAATGCCTTTCTACATTACATACCTGCAGTCATCACCTGGTGACTGTCAGTCGAGACACAACCTAATATAGGGGACATCAATATATGAAAGAGAACCAGACGAGTCAGGAACATTTCCATATACGTCAGCTGTCGGCCATAATTAGGACAACTTAATCAAGATGGTATAATATATTTACATAATTTGTACAAAAAGTGAAGGACCTCGCCCAACAGACCACCATCGACTGCAAATGTCCAATACCTTTCTATATTGCACACTTGCACTCATCAGCTGGTGACTATCAGTCCAGGAACGGGGTTTAATGTAGGGGACATCAATATTAGAAACAGATCAGTGGGAGGAGGAACTATTTCAGATATGTCAACTGTCGACCCTAATTAATAGTACAATATATAGATATTTACAGTCGATAATAACCATAATCATATAATAAAAAAAGTCACATTACTCTGACCAGTCCGGTCTCTCTTAAGAAAGCCATCAATTTATCAGTCATACCTCACTGGTGGACGGAGTGTTTCTGTTTTATGTGTCCGCAACTGTATATGCTAGTTGTTACTGTTTACAAAGTATATACACAAATGACAGGAAGCAAGGCGCGTTAATATATTTACAGTATGAATAGATTTTTTTTTTTTTTTAATTTACCATTCAGTACAAGCCCCAGCATTCTGGGGAACACTGTTGCTGAATGCCAAGCAGGGAAGGGTGCATGGGGGCAAAAAGTTACATTGGTACGTTAGGGCACAGACGGTATAGAAGTGTTAATCAGTACAAGCACAATAGTAAACAGACATACAATGACACATACGTGGTACAAAGTTGTTAAAGCCGTTATTATCATTACAGGTTTAGGAAGGAGCCAATGGGATACAATGACACACACATAAGGAGATACGTATGCAGAGAGAGGCACATGTACACACATACATATATACGTATATATCTATGCATATTTGCATATATTCACGCACATGCAGACATAGACATACTGTGTATGTACAAGATAGGTACGCATGTATAAAGATATGCGTATGTGTACAGGCGTGTATACATATACATATGCTACATGCATATAATTATATATGATATGTATTCATATATACATATACAGGGAGGCATATATGTACATATACACTGTAAACAGAGGCACATACATAGTCACATACACAGGTGGATAGATAAACAGAGACGATACACATTATAAAGTTATCTCTTGATTCAAAACTCAGCACAAGGACAATACATGCACATGCACCTGATGTGTACGTGTGTGGACAACACACACACACACACACACACACACACACAAGCTTGCATTTACCCCCGGTATACAGTATATACCAAAATACTCCAATACCGTTCTAGCGCCAGGGCATTACAATGAAAGGATGTCAGGTGAAGGGGTGAGTAGAATATTCTTTCAAGTATATCAAGATTTGTAATGAAGTAGGTACACAAAGCAAAAAAACAATACCGTAATCCAGGGGGTCTGAAGGGGGCAAAACCTGGGGTGCAGTTAACGACGTGATGGGATAATGCTTCATCTATGGGACTGTGACAGGGTTTACATAGCCTGCTGGCGGCCGATCGTCCGGGGACTTCAATATGAAAATAAAATAGTTTGGGATAAAATGCAATGAACTTGTTGTGAGCTCCGTTAAGGAAAACAAGCGATCGAGAGCTAACTGTGGTAGAGATTTTTTTTTTTTTTTTTTTTAAGTCATTCGCATTTAAATTTGCCTACAGACTGTAAGGTTAAACTAACACTAAGTGTGTGTGGACTAAGTATAAGTGTGGTATATAGTTGATGAATGTCGCAATAAGTAACAAGAATAAGTCGGGCTGAATCTTGAAACTTATGTGTTCATTTTTCTCCTCCAGCTGGAAATGAGCTCGCGAAGGGTGTGACTAGCGACCGTGACGTCGTCACCTAGCCGAGGGATGGAGTTGACGAGTTTGTCAGTGATGTTCTCCATGACGCACCCGTGACGTAGTATGGTGTTGTCCTTCTTGACTGGAGCACGTACAGGCCTTCCCAGTTTCGCCACTCTATGACGTAATCGAGATGTGTCTTCAGGCGTAGCTCAACCTCCACACCAATACCCAATATCTCCATCAACATACCCATATTGCACACCAGGCCCTCGACCTCCCATCATCCCCAGACATCACCTTTTGCTCCCTAAAGCTTGCCTTCACAAACATCCTGAAAGTGGTCAAGGTTGAAAATAAATGCCAGTAATATTTTTTGCACCTTTTGCCTTAAGTCATATCTCATGTTTTTATGCATTTTTACGATGTTGTTGTGTGTTCTCTACATCGATTCAGTATTTATTTTTTTCAGTTGAACAATGACACTTGATGCTAATATGTGACTCAGTGTGAGTTCCTATATATTTTGCTTTATTTATCCACACTTCTGCAAAAGAAAATATCAGAGGCAATTTAAAAGTTCTCTTATCGTAAAGATCCTTAAGGGGAGATTTGGCAACACGTGAGGTGGAAACGAGGTGCAAGGTCATTTTTCTGTTTTGGTTGCTGAGGGGGCAGCATCACAGCATCCTGCCTGGAGCTTTTCTTTCTCCTAGGCCCCGGTATGAGTTAGTAACTGACATCTTTTCCCCTAAAAGGTATTTTGATTGGGCTTTGTCTATGTTAGTAATGTTTTGAAAGTGAAATCTGCCCTGGAAATTGTTAAATATGAGAAGAGTCCAGAGCAGCTGTGTGAGGTGGAGTAAGAAGACAGTTGATGTCAGCTTATGACGCCCTGGGGTAAGGCTAGGTAGTCACGTACACCACCGTGATACTAAAATCTGTTTTATAATTGTGAATTGTTGTAACGAATTAATATCCTATGGAGTATCATCCTAACACCTAGAGGTTAGGGTGGTCAAAGGACGGTTGCATTGTCTAATACCGTGAACAATTCCATGTTTTTTTTTTTTTCACAAAAGTATAATACTTTTATCTTATTATTTTGCTTGAAACTACCGGAAAGCTCTACCACTTTCAGGGGAACGAGTCTTGAACCAGTCTTAGAATAAGTCTTGGTGCAAGTCTGACTATAAGTCTGAGAGTGGACTTTAACCAAGTTCTGGCAGAGTATTTTATTTCTGGCACTGCGTCCAGCATGGCCATTGACTGTTTTTTAAGAAGTATTCAAGTTTTGCCCAGACCTGGAACAAGTCCAACCTCCCTATTGTGATCTAGCATGACTGGAGAAGCTGTACATCAATAAGGGATCGACGCCTACAGTCAGGGTGCTTCGTCAACCTCCTCCATTACCTTATTTTCCTTCCCCGAAAAACTGAAGGGTCAACGTTGCCAAGTATATCTTGTACCCTTCTTCAAGTCATAGTATGGACACCCCATTAAGTTAGGTCCATTCATTATTCTGTTTTAAAGTGTATTATTAAGAATAGTTCCTCAAATGTTTTCATATATTTTAAAAGTTTATTTTAAATGTACTGGTCACTAATTTTTATTTGTAAGTAGGTTATTGGTGGTTATTTTTCCATCAGTACAGAATGATGGTCAGTACACACCTCCCAGTCAACATCACTACCAAAGCCAGAATTACTCAGCTGGCCACAGACACACATACACTAATTATATGACAGACAACTGGGAGGCCTTCACAACTGAAATAGAACAACATTTCGAAAAATTAAACCATACACTCATCACAAACATCAACGCCGCTGTGCACACTTTCAGTACAATGATTCAAAATGCAGACAAAAGACACATCCCTGGAGGCAACAGAAAGAGACACAACGGCAACTTCACACCACAAATACAAGGCCTCATCAGTCAATGTGACACACTACAACACTCCCCAACACCCCATACACAAGACACCGTTCAACAAATACAAAAACTCAACACTCAAATAAACGATAGAATATCAGAACAGAAAACACTAAATTGGAATAATTATCTCCAAACACTTATTCACAAAACAAACACCAGCAAACTCTGCAAAACACTAAATAGCATCACACTCTCCAGCAGCAACACTACACAATCACATGCTGCCATCACAACAAAAGACACCATACCCACAAACAACAAGCAAACACTCTCATTAATCACTTTTCACATGTCAGCCATCTAAACCTCCATCGAGACGACCGGCGTGTCATCCGACGCAAGAGACAGTTCCCCATAGACCCATACTTCGCACCTTTCACTTACAACCAGACGAAGCACATCATTAGCAACCTTAAGCACTCATCTGCCTGTGGACCAGACAACATTAGCAACATACACCTTAAAGACCTTGTACCACAAGGCATAAATTTACAAGCACTCACCACCATATCAAACTACATCTACTCACACAACATAATACCCAGCATCTGGAAGCCTGGCACTATCATCACCATCCTCAAACCCAACAAAGACCCCACATTATCTTCCTTACACCGCCCCATCACACTTCTCTGCACCCCCTCCAAAATCACTGAACGACTGGTATCAACTATTTACACCTCATATCCCCCTAGCCCCATCATAACGTGGTTTTAGGTTGCTACAGTCCACAAACACTCATCTTACAAACCTTACACAGAAAGTTTTTGATGGCATCAATGCAGCTAGGCCACCACACAGAACACTTCTGGTCACACTAGACATTAACAAAGCTTTTGATGCCATCCCCCGTCACAACTTCACAAACAAAATATTCAACACAAACATGCACAATAACACAAAAAGATGGCTGGGAAACTATTTAGCAGGCAGATGTGCACATGTAACATTTGCCGGTCAGTCACTGAACATCAGAAACTTCACAAACGGCAACCCCAAGGATCTGTTTTATTTCCTACTCTCTTTAACCTATACATGCACGACATACCTACACCCCACACACCACCGATACACATAGCTTCCTATGCGGACGACATAACACTTACATGTACACACCAAAACGCAAACACAGCTGCACACATCCTCCAACATTACCTCAACACACTACACGAATGGTTCATCACAAACAGGCTCAAAATAACCCCAGCCAAATCTACAGTGACCCTTCTCACAAACTGGACAGCAGAACACAGTCACATTCCATACCTCACCATAAACAACATTCCCCTACCACACACACACACACACACACACACACACACACACACACACACACACACACACACACACACACCACACAAAATTTTTGGTGTAACATACATAAATGTCATTTAAACAACACATCACAAACATTAAAGATAAATGAACACCAAGCCTCAACGCCTTAAGGTCGCATGCCCATACAAAATTTGGACACAATAAAGAAACCACCACCACAGTATACAAACAATATATATGTTCAGTGATGAATTATGCAAGCCCTGCTTGGGCTGCCAACCTCACTAAAAAGCACTACAATACTCTACAGAAAATACAGGATAAGGCCCTAAAAATAATCACAGGCTGCACAGCCACTACACCTACAGACCACCTACACCAAGAAACCAAAGTCCTCAAAAATCAACTAGACATGAAAGGCACAGATTCTCTCCGCAGCCTCCACAAACCCACACCATCCACTACACTACATGGCAGCACATTCACACACACCAAGGAACATCAAAACAACACCCAGCACGCGATATCATACACAAATACTGTCATTTCTCTCCCCTCACCCGCCTCAAACCAGCTTCCAGAAACATATCTATACTCAGATCACTCGCCGCTCCATTCAGTCACTTAAAGACAACACACTGCTGCATGCACAGCCTCCTGATATACACCCTTCTGAATTCTATCTCCCTCGTGAGGACAGGGTCCACCTGGCCAGGCTGAGATGTGGGCATCATCCAGCCCTCTTGAGCTATCAGAAGAGGCTAGATGACTCTGTCGCTGATGTCTGTCCAGGATGCAGCACGGCATCCCATACTGTTAAGCACATTATGAAAGACTGCATTGCATACAATAACCTGTGCCAACAACACAACATTCACTCCTTGAGAGCTCTGTGGGAAAGCCCGGTCATAGATGTGGCCATCCTTAGAGACTCGGGGCTGTTCGGCCAGACTGCCTAGGGAAGAACTACTACTACCACTACTACCTCCACACCACCTCCACCTGGATAAAGCAGTGCAGTAGCACCATCATGAAAAAGTATATTCCCAGGGGAAAAAATCCTAAAAAGTAGGCACAAATCAGGGGACTGAGGAGTAAGTTACAACACTAATGATGACAAATACAGGAACACAGGCAGAGGAGTATTTAGGATATTGAAACATGGGGGGATCTAGCCCAGCCCAGAAATCTTTAGATTTTCACTAAATAATTTTCAAGTTATTCTGGGGTAAAATTAAAATAAGATGTGAGAGAGTACTGTACTCTACCAAAAGGTTCCGGTCAGGTGCTTAGGCTAACTTTCGCAATATGAAAAAAGAAAATGGGTATAATATGAGATGTGACAAAACTGTGTTAACTCTATGTCTTGTTCATCTGATACTCTTCACCTCTCCAGAAACTCTTTTGGTGTCTCATCTGTCTGTCGCACTCCTCATCTCCTCTGCTTTCTCCTCCTGTTCTCTCCTCTCTCTTGTCCTGCTTATAAAAAGGATGCAATCAGCATATGCCATGCAACATCTAACCAGATCTTTCTTTTTTTGATGTGACGATTAGATCATAAACACAAGTTATTTATCAGTTTATTTTATACATAAAAAAAGCTGTTTGAGATCAGGGGCTATGCATAATACGTTTGGGGTTATACCCCCCAATGCCCAGACTTAAATGTGCCAATGATCACAGGTGATGTAGGTAAAGTGCATGGTTGGTAATTCAAGCACAGCAATACAGCAGCAGTCATCATACTAAACACCTTGGCGTAAGAGAACAGGAAGAGGGGATGTTATGTTTCTGGTGCAAAATGTGTGATTTTTTAGAAGAATGCAGCAAGTCTTTGTTACGAATCCCACTGACTTTCCACCAGTGTGTAGTGGGTCTGAGTAGTATTAAGTGCTAAAGTCCACTTCGTCTTGAGGGTAGTCCAAACCGCAGAGAAGGCTTTGTAGACTATATTCTCTACAATTATATACGGCTTGAGATATACAGGACTTGGCCATGATGGCATACAGAGACAGCCTGCCCCTGTGGCTGTCTGTAAGAGTCTTCCCTGGTACGCAGGATGGGTGCTAGCTGAGCTTTAATGCTGACACTAGTAATCTCTGTCACTAAGTGATATCAGCATGCAAGGTTGCTACACTGTATGATGAA